>NW_028167007.1:10000-75000 GCF_964263955.1 Coregonus lavaretus | reverse complement strand
ACACACACACACACCAAACACACACACACACACCAAACACACACACACACACCAAACACACACACACACACCAAACACACACACACACACCAAACACACACACACACCAAACACACACACCAAACACACACACACACCAAACACACACACACACACCAAACACACACACACACCAAACACACACACACACACCAAACACACACACACACACACACACACACACACACACACACACACACACACACCAAACACACACACACCAAACACACACACACACACACACCAAACACACACACACACACCAAACACACACACACCAAAGATCTGTCTTCTGAGCAGCAGGAGTCCAGACTGACAGGCTAAGCTCTCATCAAATACACAGCTGAGTCCCAAATGGCACCCTGTTCCCTATATAGTGCACTACTTTAGACCAGAGAATGGCACCCTGTTCCCTATTTAGTGCACTACTTTAGACCAGAGAATGGCACCCTATTCCCTATATAGTGCACTACATTAGACCAGAGAATGGCACCCTATTCCCTATATAGTGCACTACTTTAGACCAGAGAATGGCACCCTATTCCCTATATAGTGCACTACTTTAGACCAGAGAATGGCACCCTGTTCCCTATTTAGTGCACTACTTTAGACCAGAGAATGGCACCCTGTTCCCTATTTAGTGCACTACATTTGACCAGGGTCAGTAGAGCTCCGGTAAAAAGTAATGTCCTATATAGGGAATAGGGTGCCATTTGGGACGCATTATAAGGGCACTAGGTTCATGGAAGGATACAGGTCCTACTATGGTCTTCCTTCACACAGACTAACAGTCTTTTCATAGAGGTCCTATGCAAACATGTTAGTGTTTTAAAGAGAGCAGTATTGAAACAAGGTTACACAAGGTTAGATCGTCACTTGATTTAATGCTACAGATTAGCCTGTATTGTCTAATGCAGTTGATGAAAGATATCATAAATGACCTATACTCTAAAGTACATTGTGATGAGCTCCTATTGGGAATAGGCTGCAGGTTATTGACTCTTGGTCTGAGAACAGAACGAGCAAAAAGACTAGTGAAAAGTCTTGCTCCATACGTCACTAGTGTACTCTACAGTATATGCTGTAGACATGCATCCCAAATGGCCCCCTATTCCCTATATAGTGCAGTACGTTTGACCAATGCCCTATGGAGTGCCATTTGGCCCTTGGTCAAAAGTAGTGCACTATATAGGGAATAGGGTGCCATTCTCTGGTCAAAAGTAGTGCACTATATAGGGAATAGGGTGCCATTCTCTGGTCTAAAGTAGTGCACTATATAGGGAATAGGGTGCCATTCTCTGGTCTAAAGTAGTGCACTATATAGGGAATAGGGTGCCATTCTCTGGTCAAAAGTAGTGCACTATATAGGGAATAGGGTGCCATTCTCTGGTGAAAAGTAGTGCACTATATATGGAATAGGGTGCCATTCTCTGGTCAAAAGTAGTGCACTATATAGGGAATAGGGTGCCATTCTCTGGTCAAAAGTAGTGCACTATATAGGGAATAGGGTGCCATTCTCTGGTGAAAAGTAGTGCACTATGTAGGAAATAGGGTGTCATTCTCTGGTCTAAAGTAGTGCACTATATAGGGAATAGGGTGCCATTCTCTGGTCTAAAGTAGTGCACTATATAGGGAATAGGGTGCCATTCTCTGGTCTAAAGTAGTGCACTATATAGGGAATAGGGTGCCATTTGGTACGCAGGCAAACTGTAGCTATAACACTGGAATGGTGCAATAATAATTATACTCTGGTACCGTTTCTTGTAGCCTCCTGTTGAGATTGGCTTTCTTCCATTGAGGGAGGCTGAAGCTGGCAGCAGCAACTGGCGGCAGGTCATACCCCTCATAGGGGCTGGAGGGCAGAGGTCAACGCCTAAGAGACAACACCACTATGAACTCCGATCTGAGGGGGGTCGGCTGGCTCCTATTATCTGACGTACTAGCTTCGTCCCAAACGGCAGCCTGTTCCCTATATAGTGCACTAATTTTGACCAGGGCTCATAGGGTACATGGATAGTGTTCCATTTGGGATGCAAACAGTGCGGACTGTAACCTACCAGCTGATCTCCCTCAGTGTAATAAGAGTTATGCGCGGGGAAGACTTAGCTATTTGGGGGCCCGTTTCAAAATGCTACTGGGGGGGTCCCCTACCCCAAAAAGGGAAATGTTCCCGCATAAATGAAGTTTTATGATGACTAATAACCTGGTATTAAAAAGACCTCTTCGGTTCCTGTGTTTCAGTACAGTTGGGACCCGGAGTAGAGGGGCTGAAATATTCCTGATAAGCTGCTTACTTACCCGAAGGCCCAGACGCGAGCGGGGGCTGCTCACTTGAAGGCACAGGGGCGAGCGGCGGCGTGGGAAATCTCCTTGCGAAGGGTATAGTGGTGGAGGTGGCCCAACCGGTGGGCCTTATAGTCCCTGGACAGGGGAGATATGGCGCCTCTGGGCTTCAGGGGACGCTCATCTGGAAGCTTTACTAAGGGGATGTATGTCAACAGAATTGTGTGGAAAACAACATTGGCTCAGATTATAGAAGGTAAAGCCCCAGTTGAATGTGTTGCAGGTCCAAACAACTGTGGTGCCTGGAAAGGTTTACACACAATAAACAACTGCTGCTAAGTCACCATTTGATGCTCCTATTGTAATAGCAGGCCTGCAATCGAGCATGAACAAGCCTAAACAAATGCAAAACTTTGGCCCTCGGAAAATACAATTGCTGAGGTCGCCATCTACTGGTAACATTCTGCAGTCACACCCTCCTAATGTTTCCTGACATTTTACATTGCGCATGTTAAAAGGCTGGTGGTGTCTTGTGTCATAGGGTTAGGGTTAGAATCTTATCTCCTATACACCCATGTCATGAGTCAGTAATAACTAAACAACCATTACCTCTGAAATCATCCTGCTGTCATTCTTCCATTTCTGATGGAACAGAAAGTGTCTCCCACAGACAGTTATTATCTGAGGTGCCCAGCCTGGACAAAATAGACACCTCTCTGCCCAGGTAAGAGGAAGAAGACCTGTACAAAATGTAAATGACATTCAATATGAGGCCAACATTAATATGCCTTCAACTGAATGGAGTAGCGTCTAATAATATAGCAGTGCACTACTTTCATATAGCTCTGGTCAAAAGTAGTGCACTATAACGGGGAATAGGGTGCCATTTGGGATGAAAACGTTCTCTTATAAACTCACTTCCCCCTCTACAATACCATTGGAATCCATTCCATCCCTTGAGTCGAGAATTTCAAACAAAAAGGCATGTCTTGGAATTCAGCTGATACAGTCAGGTAGGAGGAGGAATATTCAGCTGATACAGTCAGGTAGGAAGAGGAATATTCAGCTGATACAGTCAGGTAGGAAGAGGAATATTCAGCTGATACAGTCAGGTAGGAAGAGGAATATTCAGCTGATACAGTCAGGTAGGAAGAGGAATATTCAGCTGATACAGTCAGGTAGGAAGAGGAATTCTTATTTTCCTTTTTCAGGAATTATATTTGATATCTATTCAATTATTTTATTTGCATGAAATGAGTTATTTCCCATAATTATGAACGTTTTGATAGTTTTATTCCCGAGCTAGGCCTAGCAGAGAACTTACTGTACAGTCTGCATGCCTCCACCTGACAGAGAAAGAGGACCACAAATAACAAATTATTTCCTCTTTCAGCAATAAAACTGCTAGGGCCAGTTTCCCAGACAGAGATTCTCTATTGAGTTTGCTTTTTAGTCCATGACTAGGCTTAATCTGTGTCCCGTGAAACCAACCCCTAATGTTCAATAGTCAGAAATGTCATCGTTGAATCGGTACCTGTGGAAACTCTTGAAATGCCCCAGTGGTCTCTTGGTTTTGATCGGAGGAGCCTCCAATAACAATCACAGGCCTACAGAGAGAGAGGTATCACACAATGACATCAACTGACAAGCTGAGACAACAAGAAATCGGAGTCCTCTGATCATTTTTTGCAGTGTGCGGATAGCATCCCTTCTTTTGAAAGGACCACTGAACATGAGTAGTAGGGTCTTCTGTTTGTGGAGTTCTAGCATACCAGCAGTTCATGTTAGCGTTGGCCATTCCACCAAGTGCATGGATGAGTCCCGGTCCAGAAACAACCAGACACGCACCTGGACTGGAGAGGAACAGACAGACAGAGGGACAGACAGGAAGACAGGCAGACACACACACAAAGGGTCAGACAGCCAGGCAGACATAATTAGCAATGCAAAAAAGCTATGAAACGGACCCTCACACACTACACGCTCCTGTAGTCTATGTAAGGGTAGTTAATATCACATGATTTAGGGAGAGCTGGTTTAGTATAGTGTGGAGAGAGTAGTCTCCCTGGGCAGACGGGTCGCTTCCCACATTAACAATGTTTTAACATAGGTCTGGGATTTCAGAGAGGAGAGACAGTATCTCTAAAGCTCTCTCCTAATGAGAATCCTCCTACCGTCCAGTGAGGTAACCAACAGCAGACGCAGCATAGCAAGCCTGTTGGATGACGCATTACAACAACATATCAGTATTACTGGTGTCTCCACAACCAAATCACATCAAAAATGTCATGAGAAGATTCTGAATTCATAAAAAATAAAAAGATGGCTTACGGCTTGTTCATTGCGCATTCACACATACTTGATTCCTGAGGCTTGAGCTGCCATAGCTACTTCAATGACTGGAACACCAACTATTCCAAACATATATTCTACATTCTGTAGAGAGATACGTGTAGATACACTATATTTACATTAAAAAGAAAACAAATTTAGTCATTTAGCAGACGCTCTTATCCAGTGAGTGCATACATTTTCATACTGAATTGTATATGAATTGTTACAATGTAGTTTAGATTTTCTTTGCATTGACACACACTTTGGCATGCATCAACAAGGGAGTTAACATATGCTATTCCACATAAACATCTAAATGTTTTGCTACAACAATATTCATAGTTAGCTATAACAGTGCAATGACCTTTGGCACACTTTCACAACTCGTAGTGCTACATTCTCACTGCCAAGGACATGATCAGCGACTAATATATTCTTAGCAACACGGTTACACAGTATAACACTGTTTTATATAAATTGCACACACTTTACCTGAGCTTTTAGTGCCTCTGCAATGAGCTGAGCCCCAGTCACATCTTCCATTATTATTGTCGAGAAATCTGTTCAAAGTGCAAACGAGGTTAGCAAGGAATTCTTGGACTTGTTGTTCAGTAGCTTATAAATCGTGTTTAGATCTCTTGCAAATCATTCGTTTTTGTCTGCTTTCCAGCATGCATTACATGAGTAGCTACAAGCGATAGGTATTTTGATAGCCACTTACTCCACAAAGTTAAAATTTGAGTGACAGGATTTCTTCTGGCACTACTGCTCCTGTCTTAAAGTATAACACGTTTTAATACCACTTCCGGGTTCACGGCCAATCACATGAGCCGTGCTTCTTCTTCGTCTTCTTTTTCTTCTTCAGTGGGGTTTATAGGCAGTCGGCATCCAACGTTATGGTGCATTACTGCCCCCTGCTGTACTGCAGTGTGGACATGAGCCGTGCAAGAGCAGTCATGAATATTTAATAAACTACTAGCCTTTTCCTTTTTGTATTGCAAGAAATACATAACAAGCCCTCATTATGTGTTTATAACTGCACTTAACTTAACACTTAACTCAATTAAGTCATTATGAGTGTATGACAGTATGAACAAAAAATGTATGCACTCACTAACTGTAAGTCGCTCTGGATAAGAGCTTCTGCTAAATGACTAAAATGTAAAATGTAAATGACTTGAGTGTATGCATTATAGATATAGGCTTCATAGAAAGTGTTACAAATGTTCTCCTGTCATCTTATAGGAGATCCATTCATGGATTTAGTTATGGCTTGAGAATGGGACTGGTCTACAGAGTTTTCTCCTTTATGTCTGTCTTTATATATATATATATATATGGCACCCTTTTTTATATGTGACAACAACTTTTCTGTATTATGTGTATTTCCACAATCAATAATAATAAACGGTACTTCACTATGAATACTTTTGACTATGTGGTTTGAAGTACTTTACCGTTATCGTGCACAAACATTAAGACTATTATAGACAGAAATCAATGCAGTAATGTTTTATTAAATAAAGGCTCTGATTAAAATATAATATTAATGAAATCAGGCATTTAGCTAATTCTTCTTCCCAGAAGCTCCTCTGAATGGTTTGGAGATGGCTCTGGAGAGAGCGTGTAACACCCTGACTATGAGAGGGCGTTTACGGGACTGGGACTCCTGGGGAGCAGGGGCCGGTGTGGTTGTCAGGTCCTCCTTGGGAGGGGGAGTGGATGGAACCTCTGGAACCTCACACTCAGCATCTGTCATAAGAACATTTCATAATCAGAAAATGAATGTGTGTGTTTGTGTCTGTCCGTCTGCCTGTCTGTCTGCCTGCCTGTCCGTCTGCATGTCTGTCTGTCTGCCTGTCCGTCTGTCTGTCTGCCTGTCCATCTGCCTGCCTGTCTGTCCATCTGCCTGTCTGTCTGTCTGCATGTCTGTCCGTCCGTCTGCCTGTATCTGTTGTCACTGTTTTAACAAGCTTGTCATAGGGTGATATATCAATATAACATCGATGCTTATCACTTACCCTGTGAAATATGAGTCTCTCTGAGACGTTTGGGGTGGCTCTTCGGTTCCCCTTTTGTCTTGAACAGCTGTTGACAAAACACATCAGGACAACTGAGCCTGTGTAAAATACAGAGTGTGCATCCCAAAAGGCACCCTATTCGCTATGTAAGGCACTACTTTTGACAAGGGCCCATAGAGCTCTGGTAAAAAGTAGTGCACTATATAGGGAATAGGGTGCCATTTGGGACATAGCCATTGACTCTCTCCCATGTGTATTAGGATTGTATTACAGCGTCCTCACTCAACCTCCTCAAGACAATGACAACAGTATTGTTCTAATGCTGAGAGACAATAGGTGTGTAGTGAATCTGTAGGGTAAATTTCAGCCCTGCCTTACAGAGGTAATCTCAAAACACAGAGCACCCTACCTTAATCATGATCTTTGGAAACGTATGCATTTTCGGTAGGAAATGCCACTTCCTGTTCTTCTTAGTCTCTTCCCCTCTGGCAGAGGGAAGGCGGGCCATGCCGTCAGCCTTTACATCAGCCGGGCTAAGGCTCCTGGCAGGGAATTCCTCAGTAGCATTAAGGTCAGCTACAACACCATGAATGATGTCACTTGCGGCATTGCTGGTGTCTGAGTGAGAAGAGCACGCTAGTGTGACCGACCTGTGTACAATAACTGGGAGAAGAGGACGCAGCCATGGAAGTTAGTCACTGCATCCCAAATGGCATTCTCTTCACTTTATAGTGCACTACTTTTGACCAGGGCCCATAGGGTCTGGTCAAAAGTAGTGCACTAAATATGGAATAAGGTGCCATTCTGGACACAACCAGTGAATTTTAATTAAGTCCTATGCAGATGAAAATAGATACTTTCACTTACCATCCTCCATTGCAGACTTGGACCCATAAGTCAGGCTGTCCATCACCACGTCTGTCATCAACTTGATGACCTGATCCAAAACCATTTCAGCCGAGGGTGGCATAGGCCTTCCCATACACTGCCCCAGGAGTCTCCTAACAGAAGTCTGGGCAAAGTTGTAAATGAGCTCTGAGGCATCGTCCTTTGACAGCTTCCTCAGGGCTGGCTTAGGCAGCGCTGGTTGAGAGAGGCTTCTGTGGCCAGCCATGGATTGAAGCTGGCGGCTTATGGTTATCTCCAGAATGAGACCGTGGACCTTTGCGATCAGGTTGTCAGACGCACCTTGAAGGGCTTCAACTGACAGGAGCCTATCCAGATTTTCTTCTGCTGAAGTCATCTCTGGGTCGTCCGTCTTCAATGTGTCCATTATAGTTTTCACTATGATATTGGTGTCAGATATGTTTATTTCTTGTTGGCTCACAAGCGTTGACCGTGAACCTGTCTCGTCCATTGCGATAGAGGTATGGGATTCTGTCCTTGTGATCTCATCGGCAGCGCTCATGTCAGGCAACTGGTCAAGGATCTCCAGTAAAGAGTCTAACATGTTAGTGGCTATCAGACACTCCTGCCCAACAGATGAACTCTCAGAGTTGGCCACTCTACACTTGATCTCATTTAGGATCAAGCTGAGCATCTTCTTTGCAGTTTTGCTAAAGCCTTCTTGGCTGACTGCCACTGTTACGTCTTTTAGAGCCACAAGAGGTTTGCAACTTTCACTCAATCCACTGCCGTGGAGAGGAGAGGCTCTCTTCAAACTGTTGTTGCTCACAACTGACATACTCCTGGTGGGCAGAGTGACATCCTCACTGCATGTGTCAATTACATGGTGGTCTGTTGAAGAGCCACTTGAAGACACAAGGGCTTTAGACCTTTTAGCCAAACAGACTTTTGACAAAGGCTTCTCACTTCTCACAGACGGATGGCGGCTCCTGTCCTCAACAAGAGCAGTGTCAGGGGACTTAATGCGTCTGAGTGTCTCCACAGGGGTGGAGTCCAGCACATCTTTGGCTGTGGTGACTGACACTGGTGGAAAAGAGAAAAAGATGTTCAGTCTATCCTTTACTCTGTGGTACATGGTTTGAGCAGCATCCAATAAGTTGTCAAAGACAACTCTGGGTTTGAGCTGGGACTCCAGCTTTTTCTCTCCTAGTGGGAAGGAGTCTGCGTCGTCCACAGTGTACTGGGATACACTTTCAAGGTCTTGCATGATAATATTTACTATATCTTCGGCTGTAGAAACCACATGGTGTGAGAAGGTGGTGCTAGGCATGCCCTGTAGCAAAGAATGGTTGGCTTTGCTAGCAGCTCTGAGAATGGTCTCACTCACAATGTGTTTGGCCTTAGCTCGGAACTCAGTACTGTAAAAGCTCTGGATGGAAATGTTAGAGGTTCTGCTGGCTGCACTAAGAGATCGCATGAGTGTGGGAATCTCGGCTGACGTCACATCACTCAAAATGGTGAGGTCCTCCAATTTCGAAATTATCGAGTCCAACTTCTGGTTGAAATCGAAGGATGAATTTGTCTTGCTCTCCCCAACGGAAGCGGAGCAGTCTTCCTTTGAAGTGTCCACCCTCAGCACCGAGATCACCTGTTTGATTACCCCTTTAGTGCAGGTGTCGAGGGTGAGCTGGTGGGCTGAGGACTTAGAAGGGGTCTTACTGTCTGTCTTCTGTACAGGAGATTCCTCCACAGTGGCCTCAGTTACAGGAGATACCTCCACAGTGGCCTCAGTTACAAGTAGTCCAGTTGCAGAGAGCTCGATTTGCACAGGAATATATTTTCCCTCAGTGAGATGGTTGGAGGTGAACAGCTTCCTTAGTTTGTCCAGGGTTTTGGTGTAAATCTTCTGGGAACCTGAACTCACTTCCACCCAGAATATTTTGCGACCTGGTTTCGTACGCTTGGAGGCCTTATTGACCTCATATACCTCATGCAGGTCGGAAATAATTCCACCAAAGAGATCAGAGGATGCCTCCTCAATATTCTCTGAGGAAACATGGACAGATAGGATTTCCGACAGTTTCCCACAAGTGTCGGTTTTATCCAGCGCAGCAGTATATGTCACAGCTGCATCCTGAATGACCTGAGTGATGCATTGCTCAGCTTTGACAATATACTCCTCCACTGGCTGACCAAGGAGGATGTCAACTTTATCAGCAGGGCGCTCCTTCTGAATACTCACATTCTCCTCTGATGGGCATGGGTTGTTGAAGATAATGCTCTCAGTGACCATCTTAGAGGAGGCGAGAGATGAGTCGAGAAGCAGAGATCTGTATATTGTCGAGGTGGACATCTCTGGGTGCTTTATCACAGCAGCCTCCTCCAAAATGGCCGACGGGCCCTGGAGGATGTCAGAGATATCCATGTCCTCAATGGTCTCTACCAGAGACGATAGTAGGTCTCTGGCTGCCAGGTTGGTAGGTCTCTGGTTCTCGAGCTCTGTTTTGATTGCTTGACAGGCAGTTGCCAGAGCAACAACAGAGCGAGAACACAACTGCTTCAAGGTGGAGTCAGAACACGATGATGACAGATCTGTCATGGACATGGTGGAGAGTTGACTCTCAGAGACAAACGGGCTGAGTTTGACAGACACCTGTCTGACCAAGTCCCCAGCAAGAGCTCTCTTATCTATTGCTCCACTAGCTGAGTTGTGGGAGCAGGCACTCTGTGGCCTTGACGGGTTCCTGTTATCCAAAAATCCTGTTGTCCAAAAAACCTCAAGTACAAGATCCACAACATCGGATGACACTTCTGTCATTCTGTTGTCAGACAGAAATGTACTTGGATGAACGGTGCCTGCATTCACAGTCCAGTCGCAAATGGAGTTGTTGGACTGACTCTGGACTAGTGGAACTAGACAGGTTTCACTTTGACCTTGGCCAAAGAGCTCTGCCATTTTGAGCAGAACTGATCTTAAGACCTTCGACTTGGAAATGTTCAGCAGTGGGTCGTTGTTGGACAGTCTGGTGGATGGTCTGCTAGCCGATCTGTGAACCACTAGGCTTTGTATTTCTGCCGAAATGGCAGTTAGAAAATAGGTCAAGGGGCTGGTCGCTCTCCCCTCATTTCCTCCGTTGGTTTTAGCCTTGGTGATGCTATCTATGATGATGACTATGACCTGTCCAGCCAGAGGACCCAAGATGGCCTCAAGCTCCCTCTCTAACTCAAGGGGAGACTTGTGGCCGAGCGCAATATGCTCTATGGCATGGGAATACATCTTAGAAGTCACCATGCTTAGCATCTCTTGGACAAACTGTTGACTTGCTGAGATACTTCCAGTCAGCGGATCTAGAGTTCCCTGACTGACACTTCGCATTAGCTCAGCCAATCTGGAGGTGAGAAGGTTTATAACCAACTCGACAATACCCATCATTAACTTGCCGTCCGTTGATATTTTGCTAAGTCTGTATTTCTCCTGTCTACTTCGTTTCGGCGGCAGTACGATGTCACTCTGCGACTGGCCGCTCTGGACCATGGCTAAGACAGAGTCCTCAGAGATTCCAAACACAGATCTCAGTGGTGCTGAGTGTAGTCTGTGTCTCATCTCTCTATTGCCACCCTCAGGTGAGGAGACGTATCGCTCTTCGTTCTCACTCAGCAAAGAGGTCATGGACCTGCAGAATGCACAACAGAAATGAATAGTACATGGTAACAAAATAAAAAATATGATCCAAGACTTTGGGACACAAACTCAACCTTGTTATTGTTATTCAAAGGAAGCATTGTGAACCATCTCAAACCACACTCAGACCAAACATTAACATTTAGAGTAAACTTTTTAGAGTGGTTGTGTAGTATCTAAGTAGTATTTCTCACTAAGTGGATCTGGAATAGATATTTGTACCTATAACAGGAAAGACCTGCAAAAAGAGGAGGGGATAGAGCTAGGAATTTGTGAGAGGCGTGGATAGGGGTAGGTACCTGTGAGAGGAGGGGATAGGGCTAGGTACCTGTGAGAGGAGTGGATAGGGCTAGGTACCTGTGAGAGGAGTGGATAGGGCTAGGTACCTGTGAGAGGAGGGGATAGGGCTAGGTACCTGTGAGAGGAGTGGATAGGGCTAGGTACCTGTGAGAGGAGGGGAAAGGCGTGGGAGTGCGTGTGCTGCAGGCGGTTCTGGCGCTGGTGCACTTGCTGGGTCCTCCACTACAGCTGAATCTGACGCTGCGGCCAAGAGAGGTCACCTCTCCTGCCTCATTACTTCCTGATCCAGAAGAGCTTGGCCAATCAGAGAGCTCTATCTGCATGGTGAGGTCAAGGGCGGGAACAACCACAGTGGATGTAGACTCCATCACCCATGCTACAATATCCATGCACTTGGCACTAAACTCATGTCTGCTCATCTGCAATGTTAAAAGACCATACAGAGTTAGTTTGTTAAAGGGGCTGCACTGATATAAAACTTAGAACCATTTACTCAAACTTGTCAATTAAAGCAGTGGTTCAGGATTAAAGGTCCTGCAGGATTTCCACAAATGAATGTTTGGTCCATTTTACCAACATTAACTACTTTAGAGGTGACTATAACTCACCCCGGCACGCATATTCTCACTCAGCAGATTCCAATGGCTGAAAAGTAAATAAATGCAAGTACACAATGAATTACATTACCTCTATTCTCTTAGACTACGTTATGGATGGACATTACCTCTATTATCTTAGACTACGTTATGGATGGACATTACCTCTATTATCTTAGATTACGTTATGGATGGAAATTACCTCTATTATCTTAGATTACGTTATGGATGGACCTCTATGGAACTAGGCCACACCCAGACATCCCTGATTGGTTATTTGGTCCGTTGAGTCCTTTGTATTTGCCCGAGACTATAGGAGACTCTCAATCTCCTCACCTCCTTCTCAAAACCCATTGGATGAGAAGGTCAGAAGGGCGGGACCTCTGGCTTTCTCATCCAATGGGTTTTGAGGAGGCGAGAAGAGAGGACACGAGGAGTATGCAATTGAGACAGGGAACATATCTAGGGGATGCATGGGGAAGCCAAAGAGCAACTTACTCGTCCTTCATGTCCTGCACAAAGGTGTGTAGGTCTGGGTAGCTTCTCTTTCCCCTGCTGAGGGTGAGGCTGGTCTGGGAGGTTGCATCCTTGTGGGTCATGGTAGTGAAGGTCACCACTGCAGCCTGATGGCGACAACAGAAAGCAGAGTTAGGCTGGAATTCAATTTTGCGTCATTAAAACACAAAATATCTAAATGAAATTTCATACATGTAATAGAAAAATACATCATACCTCCTGTGACTGAGATGGGATGGCAACAGCCTCGTCCATCTCACTCTCTCCTTCGACCTCCTGCGACTGAGATGGGATGGCAACAGCCTCGTCCATCTCAATCTCTCCTTCAACCTCCTGCGACTGAGATGGGATGGCAACAGCCTCGTCCATCTCACTCTCTCCTTCAACCTCCTGCGACTGAGATGGGATGGCAACAGCCTCGTCCAACTCACTCTCTCCTTCAACCTCCTGCGACTGAGATGGGATGGCAACAGCCTCGTCCAACTCACTCTCTCCTTCAACCTCCTGCGACTGAGATGGGATGGCAACAGCCTCGTCCAACTCACTCTCTCCTTCAACCTCCTGCGACTGAGATGGGATGGCAACAGCCTCGTCCAACTCACTCTCTCCTTCAACCTCCTGTGACTGAGTTGGGGTATCTGTCTCTAGAACAGCCTCGTCCAACTTGGTCAGTCTCTCAGCCTCTCTGTGATCTTTATGGGATCTAGATAGAGAAAAAGGAATCTCTCTTAGGTCACTGCTATAATGTGAGTGTGAGGATGTGTTCCCATTATAGAATTAGAATCATAGAATTAGAATGAATCATTCTAGAATTAGAATAGATATATAGAATAGGCTCCAATACTCTTGAGATGACTCGGCCTATCCAGAGCCAAATATTTAGAGAATTCTGCCAACTTTTAAAAGGACTCCATGTTAGCGCCTTGGAGCCTTTCATTTATCCTTTCATTATAAGTACATTCTAATTATAGATGTTCAGTTACATAGCATTGTTTAAAATGTCAATATTGCCCATGGGGAGCCAGCTGTCATATGGATATCTACTGTGTCATGTAATGTATACATAAACTCAGCAAAAAAAGAAACGTCCCTTTTTCAGGATCTTTCAAAGATAATTCCTAAAAATCCAAATAACTTCACAGACCTTTCATTGTAAAGGGTTTAAACACTGTTTCCCATGCTAGTCCCCTGTAGCTCAGTTGGTAGAGCAAGGCGCTTGCAACGCCAGGGTTGTGGGTTCGTTTCCCACGGGGGGCCAGTATGAAAATGTATGCACTCACTAACTGTAAGTCGCTCTGGATAAGAGCGTCTGCTAAATGACTAAAATGTAAAATGAACCATAAACAATTAATGAACATGCACCTGTGGAACGGTCATTAAGACACAAACAGCTTACAGACGGTAGTTATGAAAACTTAGGACACTAAAGAGGCCTTTCTACTGACTCTGAAAAACACCAAAAGAAAGATGCCCAGGGTCTGCCACTGCGAAGATGCCCGTACGTGGTCTGCCACCGTCATGTCTCCCTGTAGCGCTGTCTTAGGCGTCTCACAGTACGGACATTGCAATTTATTGCCCTGGCCACATCTGCAGTCCTCATGCCTCCTTGCAGCATGCCTAAGGCATGTTCACGCAGATGAGGCCAGGGCAATAAATTGCAATGTCCGTACTGTGAGATGCCTAAGACAGCGCTACAGGGAGACAGGACGGACAGCTGATCGTCCTCGCAGTGGCAGACCACGTGTAACAACACCTGCACAGGATCGGTACATCCGAACATCACACCTGCGGGACAGGTACAGGATGGCAACAACAACTGCCCCGAGTTACACCAGGAATGCACAATCCCTCCATCAGTGCTCAGACTGTCCGCAATGGGCTGAGAGAGGCTGGACTGAGGGCTTGTAGGCCTGTTGTAAGGCAAGTCCTCACCAGACATCACTGGCAACAACGTCGCCTATGGGCACAAACCCACCGTCGCTGGACCAGACAGGACTGGCAAAAAGTGCTCTTCACTGATGAGTCGCGGTTTTGTCTCACCAGGGGTGATGGTCGGATTCGCGTTTATCGTCAAAGGAATGAGCGTTACACCGAGGCCTGTACTCTGGAGCGGGATCGATTTGGAGGTGGAGGGTCCATCATGGTCTGGGGCGGTGTGTCACAGCATCATCGGACTGAGCTTGTTGTCATTGCAGGAAATCTCAACGCTGTGCGTTACAGGGAAGACATCCTCCTCCCTCATGTGGTACCCTTCCTGCAGGCTCATCCTGACATGACCCTCCAGCATGACAATGCCACCAGCCATACTGCTCGTTCTGTGCGTGATTTCCTGCAAGACAGGAATGTCAGTGTTCTGCCATGGTCAGCGAAGAGCCTGTATCTGTTGGATTGGAGGGTGAGGGCTAGGGCCATTCCCCCAAGAAATGTCTGGGAACTTGCAGGTGCCTTGGTGGAAGAGTGGGGTAACATCTCACAGCAAGAACTGGCAAATCTGGTGCAGTCCATGAGGAGTAGATGCACTGCAGTACTTATTGCAGCTGGTGGCCACACCAAATACTGTAACTTTTGATTTTGACCCCCCCTTTGTTCTGTTAGTCACATGTCTGTGGAACTTGTTCAGTTTATGTCTCAGTTGTTGAATCTTGTTATGTTCATACAAATATTTACACGTTAAGTTTGCTGAAAATAAACGCAGTTGACAGTGAGAGGACGTTTCTTTTTTTGCTGAGTTTATATCTCAATGTCCCAACTCTATAAATACATAGCTCTGGGCCTACCTCTCCATAGGCGGTGACCTTTGACCTACTACTGAATCTGTATCTTTAGGCCTATGTGATCCTGTAACCAGTCACAAATGTGTCATTAGTGTAAATCACTTACCTGACTTCCTTCATAACATCAGCACCATTGATGGGGTCATCCAGGTCTATGAGGGTGAGGTCATTCCCACTGACCTCTGACCTCTGAAAGACAGCACAAAGTCATGTTTAGATGTCACCTACTGTGTCGCCTTTTGCCGTGTTCAAAACAACTGGGAAATCTCTGACTTCCGACTTCAGTGCGTTCAAGACAACTGGGAAATCGGGAAAAAAAAACAAGCTCCGACTGGGAAAAATCTTTTTGAACAGTCATCCAACTCGGAATTCCAAGTCGGAAGCAGCGCGGCTTGGCGGGTCATGTTTTGGAGGACGCCTGACTCGACCTTCGCCTCTCCCGAGCCCGCTGGGGAGTTGCAGCGATGAGACAAGATCGTAACAAGATCGTAACTACCAATTGGATATCACGAAAAATTGGGGAGGAAAAGGGGGTAAAATTACCACCACAAAATGTAAAAAGGAATTCCAAGTCGGAAACTCTGGCATCTTTCTAGAGCTCCGACTTTCCGACCTGAAGATCACAGACGTCATGATTTGACCTAGTTTTTTTTCTTCGAGTTCCCGGTTGCCTTGAGAGCACCATTAACCCAACTCTCATTGTCACATCATAATGCATCATATTCATAGAAATAGAATCACCAGAACATCATATCAGGTGTACAGTTCAGTTTACCAGTCAAATTGCCATGGTCAGAGGCTCTATCCTTTCTAGTGATTCTATTTCTATGGTCACATCATAATGTATCATATCTATGCTTGTGTCCGAAATAGCACCCTATTTCCAATATAGTGCACTTATTTTGGCTGGAGCCCTATAGAGTCCCACAGTATGAGTCATAATACCCATAAAACCTAGTGGTCAAACAGGGAAATGGTTCCAATCGTTTTAATAATAATAATAATAATAATAATAATATGCCATTTAGCAGACGCTTTTATCCAAAGCCACTTACAGTCATGCGTGCATACATTTTTACGTATGGGTGGTCCCGGGGATCGAACCCACTACCCTGGCATTACAAGCGCCATGCTCTACCAATTGAGTTTTTCCACCATTCATTTTTCCCATTGGGGATTTTAGAAACACTTAAAATAAGGTCTGTGTTTCGTGTAGGCTTACCCTGGTGTGACGTTTTGATAACCGTGTAAATCTCTCTAGGACAAGGTGACTTATCAATATATTCTCTTGTATTTACCTCCCAAAAATGTAATGCTTATTAGCTGCTAATGTGGCTATCATAAAGAACTACAAATGCCATGATGATCATGCTGATCGAGGCAAAGGTAAGAATCTCTGGATTAACTATCTAATGTTAGCTAAATGTAGTATATGAATAAATTGGCTGCATTTCTTTAAATTGACAATTCTGTGAACTGTCTAGTGCAAGTTTTAAATTGACACAATACCTGTTAGCAAAGGTGTCAGCTAGAGATGACGTGCAGGAGCTTGCAGGGATTTGTAGTTTTGCATGATGTCTACTTTGATGCTAATTAGCATTTTCGAATCTGAGAGTAAATGGAGCCGAATATACTGATAAAAGTCACCTTGTCCGAGAGAGATTTACATGGTTACAAAAACGTCACGCCAGGGTAAGCCTACACGAAATACAGCCCTTATTTTATGTGTTTCTAAAATCGCCTATGGGAAAAATGAATGGTGGAAAAACGATTGGAACCATTTCCCTGTTTGACCGCTAGGTTTTATGGGTATTATGACACCTCCACTGTGGGACTCTATAGAGGGGTTGGTTGTTTAGCAACAAAACTGGCATGCAACTATGGGGCAAAATAGACAGGGTTTGCTTAGACTGTTGACAACATGTAAACTATATTTAGTCTCTAAATGTTTATTGCAACCATAAATACATTTGAACAATGAACTCGTCTCAAATACATTGTTACAGTTGTTGTTGGTTAGCTAGGTAGCGAATTTTAGCCATTGCATAGACATGATATCAGTCAAAACACCTCAAAACAAGACATGGTATCAATAACACCATACAATGAGCTGAAACATGCCACAGAGCTACGATTCCCCACATGGCAGCTTGTTGTTAGCTGAGGTTCAGAATCATAACAAGATACACGACTTCCAGCCATCGATGCGCGAGCATCATTTTACCGTGACGTCAGCCAACCCTTCTATGGCTCTTGGTCAAAAGTAGTGCACTAGCCTACATAGGGAATAGGGTGCCATTTAGGACGTATTTATGAAGGTGATGCCATAACCTTTGACCCCCATTTGACCCACAGCAGATTCTACTGTACCTTTAGCCAACTCTCATGACTCCCCGGCCATAGGCTTTCTAGTTTGATATTACAGCATGAATAGCACATTATTTCATTTGTTAAACAATATTTAATCCACAGTAATTACTATAATTGAAGATTTAAAAAAAAAAATAACATGCCTACCTTGCACTCTTTATTCTCCATCTCCTTGCAAAATCAGCACATTTCCTTGCCAAAATGAACGCATTCCTCCAGCACTAGCGAGGATCAGACTGAACCGCTCCAGCGGTTTCTGATCCGTTTCGACGTTTATCAGTGATGACGTAACAATGCTGTAAAGATTTGACGCACTTCCGATCTGGTGCTGATGCAACGCTCTGTGCTGTTGAAAGCTCACGTATGGAAATCCTGCGAGTTGGAAACAAATGTAGGCTATTGTTGCCCTTAAAACTGTAATGTTGAGGACGCCATGAAAAATAAAATACATAACCCACACCGTTAGGCCAAAGTAAATGCATTTTTTCATCACTTTGCCAATAGACTTCTTGTTCCTCGTTGTAGCCTTTCTTTTGGGATTGGCACCACTGTCACTGCCTGACACCTAGAAATTGATACTGCGGTTGTCACATAAAACAGATAACCCATAGTTCATTATTAAATAACATAACTCATTTCTTTATTTTATTACTCATAAAATATACAGCAATCTTCAGATACTGAAAGAATTCATGGGAGTTTCGAATTCAGTCACTATTTCATATGTACATGCTAGTTTCATCCTTTTAAAGAACAAAAAGGACACGAAAAACCTGTGAACCTCCTGTTCCTGATTTGACTAACATAGCATATGTATTGTACATATTTCCAGTTAAAATGATTTTCAAAAAGAGACAAAAAAACGGCGGTTTGAACAAGCCATCACATAAAAGGATTGAGTGGTTTCATTTTTTTGAAGAAGTTAAAGCAAGCAAAACCTGTCAAAATACATTGATTATAAGACCAAGACAAATAATATAGAAGAAAATCTAAATGCTGCTGTCCTACCATTGGTTTCCAGTGTTTCTCCTCTCCAAGGGAGGCATGTTTTCCGCCTCGTATGCCTCGGAATAGTATCAGTGCTTTTCACAAACGTTGTAATACTTAGTGTGCATCATTGCTTTCGCTCATACAGCTGCCCCTACTCTCCTAACCTCCACTCAGTAACTAAAGAAGGCACAAAACGATGATGACATAAATATCACAAGAAAGAATACATGAATGAATAATTTACTTTCTAAAATATTTTAGGTAGGTTTAATAACGCAAATGTAAAAAGTCCTGTTGCTCACATACCAGTATGCAAAATCTACATCCTAAATGGCACCCTATTCTTTATAGAGTACACTACTTTTGACCAGAACCCTATGGGCCCAGGTCAAAAGTAGTGTACTATAAAGGGAATAGGGTGCCATTGGGGATGGAATTTATTTGAAATTACTAATGAGAGCAAATACTACGATTTTTTGGTTCCCACAGAGGGTCAGGAGCTTAAGACATGAATGATTTTAATAAAATGTTTGTTCATAAAAAATAAATGATTTCCCCTCCTCCCACATGGATTACAGACAAGAGGCTAGGTACGTTGACTGTCTTAGTGTGCGGATAAACATGACCATCACTCTCATAAAACTTAAATGAAACATCACTCCTTATGTTTTTTCTCAGCCCAAAACGCTCAATCCCATTTCTACTGTCAAAACAGGTTTTGAAAAGGCTTCTTCCACATCTTTTGGTCCATGTCTGTTTTTCACTCAGTGAAGTGCTACTATCTCTTAGGACTACAGGTTATTGCCGTCATAAGGTGTCCGTCTGTCTGTTGGCTGGACAGTTTCTACCGTTTAGGACCTTTGTGGGTAAAGGTAAAGGTGGGGTATAGCAGCAGCAGTTCCTCTGAAGTCCAGTATCTGCTGGAAGGACACCTGGTGGTACGAGAGGATGAGTGTGGCCAGCCAGCCTGTTGTGCCTCCCCCTCTCTCTCCCTCCCTCCCTCCATTTCTTTCTCTCCATCTGCGGGACTCTTAAGGCTCCTGTGCGGACTGTCTCGGCTCGTGCCCTCCCAAAGCTGGCTGTGGTGATTTAAGACACGGTGTGTATGTGTGTATTTGTTTGTGGCCTCTGCCCCACTTCACTGTCCATCCGCCTGCCCTTGGCTCCCCTCCTGGGCAGCGACCACCACCACCCTCAGTACGTCTCTGAGTCTGAGTCGTTGAGGTCCTCATCCTTGTAGAAGCCTCCATCGTGGTCGCGGTGGCCGATGTTGTTGAAGCTGCAGTAGGAGCTGTGCTCGCTGCGCAGCACGGGCAGGCTGTCGAAGGTCACACTCTTGGAGGGGCTGGTGGTGTAGTGGTTAATGGCACTGAAGGACAGGCTGGGCGCCGGGTTGCAGGGGGACACGGGCATCATGGTGGCCAGGATCAGCGCCAGGCAGTCCGCCACGTCTTTGTTGGGGGCGCAGGCCAAGGCAGGCGTGTAACCTGAGGGGTTCAAACAGAACAGCAGAGGGTCACTTCAGGAGCATCACCGTTTACTACAACGCTTTTGTTGAAAAACATGAAATAACACCAGGCTAGGAGATACAAAGTTAAGACAATAACCAAGCAGTGGATTAGAGAGAAACATTTGTGGACACATTGAGAAGAGAAGTACAGAAGAAAACAGTGTTAGCGTAATGGATCTTACCATTCTCATCGACTGCGAGCACGCTAGCACCCTTCGCTAGTAGCTCCTGCACCACCACCGTCAGACCATTTCTGGCTGCAACGTGTAACGGCCTGAGGAGAAAGTACCGTCAGATTAGACAGCAGAAAATGAGGATACCTCCCAAATGCCAGACTATTCCCTATATAGTGCACTTCTTCTGACCAGGGCCCAATTAATACAGCTGAACCATACGTACGTCTGTAAGGCTGCGTTAGTCGAGTTGATGAGGTTCCTGTCTGTAATCTTCTCCAATATCAACAAGGCACTGGTTTCATGCCCCTTTAAAAACCAGAGTCAAACATGTCAGACCAAAATTTAAACCAGAGAGAGCCAACTGTTCAGATGAACGTCATCTTGATGTGGGAATGCTCACCTTACTGCAGGCCAGATGAAGAGCAGTGTTCTTGACTGCATCCTGCAGGGTGAGTTCTGCTTTGGCACTGCTCACCAACAGCTCTGACACAGACAGAGAAACATAAAGAAACTCAATGAGGAAATTAAGCGACTTATTAAAATATAAAACAGACAGGTTGAACTTAAGCCGGCTGGCGAGGCAAAGTGGAGGAGAGGGGGCTGCATACCGACGGCGTTGGTTTGTCCGTTCTCAGCAGCCATCATGAGGGAGGTCTTCCCGGAGGCGTCGGGGGAGTTGACCTGGGCGTTGTGGCCTAGCAGCAGCTGAAGACACTCCACGTGGTCCGTGAAGGCCGCCGCATGCAGGGGGGTCCTGGAGAGAGGAAACGTATTTCACCGATATCGTGTAGGACTGTTATAAACAAGTTTGTTCAATTAACCCTGTTTATACCATAGAAATATAAAATCACTAATAGATGTATTAAAAGTAATCTACAATCCCTCATCCAACCCCAGAGGTCATTTTAACAACATTATTCTCCAGAAGAAAAGGGCTTTGTCATGTGCTGTAGTTACCGGTTCTTGGTGTCAGTGGCGTTGACAATGGCCGGACCCAGAGTGTCAATCAGCATCTCTGCAGCCCCCTCGTTGTCATTGATCACAGCACAGTGGAGGGGGCTGAAGGAGTTGCCCTCAGTCTTGTGGAAAACCTCCTGTTCCAGTAGCACCTCTACACACGTGTCATGGCCTAGTGGAAGATTGATTCATTTAATTTATAATTAAAAGTAATAGGTTGCTCCAGCAGGAAACATTACATACAGGAAAAAGATGACGTCGCTGCAGACCACAACAATACTCTCCGAGAAAGCTAAAAATCTGACAATCCCTGACAAAGTCCTGTTTCAGTGTAAGGTCCTCCACTGAGAGTCATAACCCTTAATTCTGTTGTAGTCTTGTTCATTCCCCCACATGGCTCCGTCCACACCAATCGAATGCTTTTCAAGCCACAAGAGGGAGTGAATGAGTGTACACTTCATGGAGGAGAGAACAGAGCTACAGTCCAGTTAGTCAGTACGTACCGTTGTATGGCCTACCTAATTCAGGGACATGTTTACAGTGCTGAAGAGAGAAAATCAGAAAATATCTAGTGTTCCGTTAGTTCAGTACGTACCGTTGTAGCAGGCCCAGTGTAGTGGCGTGTAGCCCTGGTTGTCTGTGATGACGGGGAGGGTCTCCACTGACTGGGCGGCGTGTAGGAGCCCCCCCAGCACCCCGATGTGTCCGGATGCCGCCGCCAGGTGGACAGGGGTCCGCCCCTTACAGTCCCGAACCAGGAAGCTGGCGCTGTGCTGCAGCAGGGCCTCCACACACTCCTCATGACCCGTCACCGCCTGGGAGGAAGGGCGGGGAGACAAGAATGGATTTGAATAACTAATAATCAATGATATAATAATGAATCATCAATTATTTAAAATGATGTCTGGAGGCAGGTCCCCCTACAGGGATGAATACACCACTACCCATGGACAACTACTTTTCTGAAGATAATATGTATATTTGGGCATAACTTATATTCCATGCTAGATCCCACCCCAAAGCCATCCCTAGTAGTTCAATGGCCCCATCCCTAGATCAGAACAAGCCTCCCCGTCTCTTTCTGTGTGTGAGCGTATACAGCCAGCTCTCCTCCTCACCCCTCTGTGTAGCGCTGTTCTGCCCCACTTGTCTTTGGCTTCTACGCTGGCTCCCTTGTTGAGCAGTGAGTCCACACAGTCTGTGTGTCCGCTCAGCACCGACAGCATCAGAGGGGTTCTGATACACAAGACAACAAGGTCATATTACAAACTGGTAATAACTAAGATGAGTCCCAAATGGCAACCTATTCCCTATATGGTACACTACCTTTGACCTGAGCCCATAGGGTTCTGGTTTAAAGTAGTGCACCAAGTAGGGCATAGGGTGCCATTTGGGACGTATACCTAGTGTCAAAATCTCTTTATTTCAGGAATTGTATCCAAAACCCAATTGACTTACTGTCCATTCCCGTCTTGAACGTCCACTGCACTCTGGAGGTCAGCATTTCCAATCAGCAAACGCAAACACTCTGAATGACCGTTGGTAGCTAGAGGAGGCTAAACAGAGAGGATATAAGAATGTGAGATGATTGACCGTTGGTAGCTAGAGGAGGCTAAACAGAGAGGATATGAGCTGATTGCTGGACGACTATTACCTTCACATGAACAGACAGATTTCTAGAACAGTGGTATTGGTAGATGACATCCTCATCATGTTAACACAGCAGATAATAAATCATTTTGGGGCTGAGGCCCTCGAAGCCTGTCACCTGCTAGCTGTGTACCTGGCTCTGGATAGAAGTCCCCCTGTGCACTGATCTAGGATCAGCTTACCCTCCCCAGATCCTCAACCATTAGTGGGGAACATGACAAAAAATGTCCTTAGATCAGTGTGTAGTGGGCATTTCACACTATACTATATAAACATCCCTAGAGTGGACATTGGCGTCGTAGCAACATGACCAAACAAATCTCCATCTTGGTCAGGAAAACTTTTGAATTACAGAATCTCTAGGTCCTACGTGATATCCTATGCATACCTGCAGCGTGGATGGGGGTCCTCTTCAGGGTGAAGTCTTTAACCAGGATGGAGGCTCCCTGGTTGATGAGGACGTCAACACACTCCACATGGCCTTTAAAGGCAGCCAGGTCCAGAGGGGTGCGCCCCTGGCTGTTCCTCACGTCTAGATCCAGCAGAGACTGAACCAGGACCTCCATAGCATGGTGGTGGCCGTGGTACGCCTGAATGGAAACAAACACACAGTCTGAAGCAAAGTCCAGTGGTATGCCTGAACAGATATACACTCCTAATATAATCAATGTCCTATAGTAGACCAGTGGTATGCCTAATATAATCAATGTCCTATAGTAGACCAGTGGTATGCCTGACGGAAACATGGATTACCACTGAAAACACTGCTATTCCTACTGCTCTCTCCTCGTCTGACCATGTGTTCTCGCATACCCCGAGAGCATCTGGTCAGCGGGGTGGTGGCACAGGAATCCTCATCTCTCCCAAGTGGACATTCTCAATTTTTCCCCTAACCCATCTGTCTATCTCCTCATTTGAATTCCATGCTGTCACAGTCACTAGCCCATTTAAGCTTAATATCCTTGTCATCTATCGCCCTCCAGGTTCCCTTGGAGAGTTCATCAATGAGCTTGACGCCTTGATGAGCTCCTTTCCTGAGGATGGCTCACCCCTCACAGTTCTGGGGGATTTCAACCTCCCTACGTCTACATTTGACTCATTTCTCTCTGCCTCCTTCTTTCCACTCCTCTCCTCTTTTGACCTCACCCTCTCACCGTCCCCCCCTACTCACAAGGCAGGCAATACGCTTGACCTCATCTTTACTAGATGCTGCTCTTCTACTAATCTCACTGCAACTCCCCTCCATGTCTCCGACCACTACTTTGTGTCCTTTTCTCTCTCGCTCTCCTCCAACACTACTCACTCTGCCCCTACACAGATGGTAACGCGCCGCCGCAACCTTCGCTCTCTCTCTCCCACTACTCTCTCCTCTTCCATCCTATCATCTCTTCCCTCTGCTCAATCCTTCTCCCTCCAATCTCCTGATTCTGCCTCCTCAACCCTCCTCTCCTCCCTTTCTGCATCCTTTGACTCTCTGTGTCCCCTATCCTCCCGGCCGGCTCGGTCCTCCCCTCCAGCTCCGTGGCTTGATGACTCATTGCGAGCTCACAGAACAGAGCTCCGGGCAGCTGAGCGGAAATGGAAGAAAACTAAACTCCCTGCCGACCTGGCATCTTTTCACTCCCTCCTCTCTACATTTTATTCATCTGTTTCTGCTGCTAAGGCCACTTTCTACCACTCTAAATTCCAAGCATCTGCCTCTAACCCTAGGAAGCTCTTTGCCACATTCTCCTCACTGCTGAATCCTCCCCCCCATCCTTGACCGCTGGCTATGTCCCTTCCGTCTTCAAGAGAGCGAGAGTTGCTCCCCTTCTCAAAAAACCAACACTCGATCCCACTGATGTCAACAACTACAGACCAGTATCCCTTCTTTCTTTTCTTTCCAAAACTATTGAGCGTGCCGTCTTTAGCCAACTCTCTTGCTATCTCTCTCAGAATGACCTTCTTGATCCAAACCAGTCAGGTTTCAGGACTGGTCATTCAACTGAGACTGCTCTTCTCTGTGTCACGGAGGCTCTCCGCACTGCTAAAGCTAACTCTCTCTCCTCTGCTCTTGTCCTTCTAGACCTGTCTGCTGCCTTTGATACTGTGAACCATCAGATCCTCCTCTCCACCCTCTCCGAGCTGGGCATCTCCGGCGCGGCTCACTCCTGGATTGCGTCCTACCTAGATTATAATTAATGGACATTTTTGTAGGGGTTAATACATTTTTCGTCTGAAATTTCTAAGTGGGAATTACAAACTTTAGAAGCCTTTTAAAAACTTAAATACAATACAAGTTTGTATTTCCTGCTTTGCAGGAAAATTCTCAGCAACAAAAGTGTTATCAAATTAAGATCCTACATCTGTATGCCGATGGAGTCAAAGGGTCGAAATACATACTATAGATAGTAGGTCCTAACAGTAGAGTTAGGTAAATCATGCATTGATGTCATTATGATCCCCAAGTAGGATTTGTCCCAAAGTTCTTTAATGTTCTCAAAGTGATTCAAACCACACAGGGAGTGTCAGTTGATGTCCTAAACCACAAAGCAGCAGTTATATAAGGAGAACTCAAGCGTCATCCTCTGTCTGTGACGCTTGTCCACACTGAACCATGTTAGGTAACGAGTAACCTTTATAGGCATTGTGTTGCATTGGGAACAACACGCTACCCAACCCGAGAGGGCCAGAGTGCCAGCTAGCACAGAGAGGGCCTGAGTAACCCTGCTGCGGCTCTGGCTTTATTAACCTCACTGACCCATATCTGACACACAATCAATAGCTTTCCTGGAGCGTATCAACTAAAGTTCAATAATCAATCCCTTTGGCCCTGTTATGTCCCTATCATTCTCTCTACCCTTTTCATCTCTGTCCAAAAAACATTCAATTCAGTTTATGAAACTTTATTAGAAAGTGAAGAAACTGCACTGTACATTGATAATAACATGACTAATACAGCTAATATAACTGTATTAAAAGCTATTACACTAGAAAATCATTGACAGTTATCTCTAATCTTCTCTTCTCTTGTGCTGTCTCTCTCCATAGGCCTTGACGGGTGACATAGGCCAACTCCAGTGAGTGGGATTTTTTTCCTTCTCCTCCTCATCCTCTCCTCTTGTTTATCGATGCACTTTAAAGAACATCCTTTTTATTGTGAAATGTCACTGGATATCGATTCCACTATTGACTTACAGAGCTCTCTCATCACCTCTATCAGTAAAGATGGATGAAGAACATGTTTAGATAAGCTGTATGAAAAATGTGTGTAACAATGGTACAACGCACAGCGTTCAGTCTGGATTACTTAGCTATGTGAAATCTCTAGAAGCTGACCTGAGCTGCATCTAATGTGCTAAAATGGCCACCTTAGGAAATGTGACTGCATTTCTTTAATAAAACTCCATCTCCCATGATCCTCCTGTGTGTAAATAGGGCACTGCAGGATGAAAATGCTGAGCTGCACCAGAACCTGATGCAAACAGTGGTCTGCATTGAGAGCCTGGAGGCGGAGCTAGCCAGGGCCAGGGAGGAGCTAAGCCACATGAAGGAGAAGTTCAAGAGGTCAGGGCTCATGATAATATGATGACGGCAGTGGAGGCTGGCAGTGGAGGAGCTATAGGAGGACGGGCATACAACATGGGCCCAGAATTCATAGCCAGACCCTTGCTTATGATGCTGTGTCTCTCTCTGCTGCAGGCTCCAGGCTCCAGGACACATACACAGGTACCCAGCACACCAACAGCCTTCTGGGGGAGAAACTGCACTCAGCGGTAAGAATCTGGTCAAACATGACAGACTGAGAGACAAAGACAAAGACAGAGAGAGAGACTGAGAGAGAGACAGAAAGAGACAGCGACTGAGAGACAGAGAGAGAGACAGACAGAGAGAGAGAGAGACAGACAGAGAGAGAGAGACTGAGAGAGAAAGAGAGACAGAGAGAGAGAGAGACAGAGAGACAGAGAGACAGAGAGAGACTGAGAGATAGAGAGAGACTGAGAGACAGAAAGAGACAGAGAGAGAGAGACAGAGAGAGAGAGAGACAGAGAGAGACTGAGGATATCTTATCTAGGTAACACTGTGGGCCCTGGTCTATAACTAGTCTGTCCAGGTCAGGTCATATGGTCGAGAAAGACTCCTGCAACTATACAAACTCATATTCCCACCCAGGCATAGAAACATACACTGCTCTGAATATCCTTCTCCCGCTCCGTCACCTCTACAACACACAGTGTTGTGTTGACTTACAGTAGCTTGCAAAAGTATTCACCCCCCTTGGCATTTTTCCTATTTTGTTGCCTTACAACCTGGAATTAAAATGGATTTTTTGGGGGGGGGTTTGTATCATTTGATTTACACAACATGCCTACCACTTTGAAGATGCAAAATATTTGTTCTTCTGAAACAAACAAGAAATAAGACAAAAAAACTGAAAACTTGTGCGTGCATGACTATTCACCCCCCCCAAAGTCAATACTTTGTAGAGCCACCTTTTGTAGCAATTACAGCTGCAAGTCTCTTGGGGTACGTCTCTATAAGCTTGGCACATCTAGCCACTGGGATTTTTGCCCATTCTTCAAGGCAAAACTGCTCCAGCTCCTTCAAGTTGGATGGGTTCCGCTGGTGTACAGCAATCTTTAAGCCATACCACATATTCTCAATTGGATTGAGGTCTGGGCTTTGACTTGGCCATTCCAAAGTGTTCGAAACCACTCGAGTGTTGCTTTAGCAGTATGCTTAGGGTCATTGTCCTGCTGGAAGGTGAAACTCTGTCCCAGTCTCAAATCTCTGGAAGACTGAAACAGGTTTCCCTCAAGAATTTCCCTGTATTAAGCGCCATCCATCATTCCTTCAATTCTGACCAGTTTCCCAGTCCCTGCCGATGAAAAACATCCCCACAGCATGATGCTGCCACCACATGCTTCACTGTGGGGATGGTGTTCTCGGGGTGATGTGAGGTGTTGGGTTTGCTCCAGACATAGCTCAAATTTAGTCTCATCTGACCAGAGTACCTTCTTCCATATGTTTGGGGAGTCTCCCACATGCCTTTTGGTGAACACCAAACGTGTTTGCTTATTTTTTTCATTAAGCAATGGCTTTTTTCTGGCCACTCTACCGTAAAGCCCAGCTCTGTGGAGTGTACGGCTTAAAGTGGTCCTATGGACAGATACTCCAATCTCCGCTGTGGAGCTTTGCAGCTCCTTCAGGGTTATCTTTGGTCTCTTTGTAGCCTCTCTGATTAATGCCCTCCTTGTCTGGTCTGTGAGTTTTGGTGGGCGGCCCTATCTTGGCAGGTTTATTGTAGTGCCATATTCTTTCCATTTTTTTTATAATGGATTTAATGGTGCTCCGTGGGATGTTCAAAGTTTCTGATATTTTTTTTATAACCCAACCCTGATCTGTACTTCTCCACAAATTTGTCCCTGACCTGTTTGGAGAGCTCCTTGGTCTTCATGGTGCCGCTTGCTTGGTGGTGCCCCTTGCTTAGTGGTGTTGCAGACTCTGGAGCCATTCAGAACAGTTGTATATATACTGAGATCATGTGACAGATCATGTGACACTTAGATTGCACACAGGTGGACTTTATTTAACTAATTATGTGACTTCTGAAGGTAATTGGTTGCACCAGATCTTATTTAGGGGCTTCATAGCAAAGGGGGTGAATACATATGCACGCACCACTTTTACGTTATTTATTTTTTTGAATTTCTTGAAAGAAGTTATTTAGAATTGTTTTTACTTCACCAATTTGGACTATTTTGTCCATTACATGAAATCCAAATAATAATCCATTTAAATTACAGGTTGTAATGCAACAAAAAAGGAAAAACGCCAAGGAGGATGAATACTTTTGCAAGGCACTGTATGTCCTCTGCTCTGTTCTGTCCTTAAAGACTGAGAGCACAATTAGTACTACTGCTATACCATCTCTAGAACAAACTGTACTGAATATGTTGAGTCATGTCCTCTGCTCTATCCCTGCAGACCGAGAGCCTTAGCTCTGAGAGGAAATATATGGTGCAGCGTATCACCCATCTCAGCACAGAGCTGGAGCAGGCCAACGCCACCGTCGCCTCTCTGGAGAACATCAATGTGAGCACAGCACCATCTACTGAGCAATATATGAACTAAAACCCACACTAGCTTTGTTCATGTACTGGCAACAGAAAGAGTGGTGGAAAGACAATATGATGATTTGTAAAGTTGATAGTGGCCTTACATTAAAATACTGTATCCATAATCTCCTCAACTCGTGTTCAGCTCATTGCAGACTACATGATCATTTCTTGTAACTCCTCTACTGGTTTCTCTATGTCTGTTGTACTGTATGAACTGAGAGGATGTCTGTGCTGCCCTCCAGGTTCCCTGTCTGATCAAGGAGCACCTAGAAAAGCACTTTGACTCTGGAGACGCTGTCAAGCAGTTTCTGAAGAACGCCTTGAAAACCGGCCAATCTACGGGCGACATCGAATCATTCACTCCAAAACTGGAGCAGAAGCCGTCTGATTGGCCAGGCGTAGGACTGAGGGAGTTTGAGGCGGGTC
This sequence comes from Coregonus lavaretus, assembly GCF_964263955.1. NCBI lineage: Eukaryota > Metazoa > Chordata > Actinopteri > Salmoniformes > Salmonidae > Coregonus > Coregonus lavaretus. The sequence continues at coordinate 45,429 of NW_028167007.1, read as the reverse complement.
CACAAAAGGTCACTGCTTTTATGCCCTGCAAGCAGGAGAAGGAGGGGTTTGGGGTGATAGGTCAGACAGGAAATGAGGATTCTCGCCCGATGAGTCCCCCTTTCTCCGTCGCTGACATCAGTATGGCTATCTATAAGAAGATAGCTGCCAGCCAAGCGGCAAGACAGCCTCGGCCTTCCAACTACCAACTTCACACTGACACCCCTCCCAACCCCTACCCTCTGGTGGAGTTGGGTGCAGGGGGGTGCAGGAGGTGCAGGGGGGGAGGGTTACCTTGTGCCTTCTGTCAAGGGGGGCGTGGCAGAGGCAGGGAGAGCAGCTGAGAGTAAGCAGGGTGCTGTTGTTGATGTGTCCTATCTGACGGCCCAGAGGGTTCTGGATGACTTCCTGCACCAGCTGACGCACCCAGAGGATGGGAGTGGAGGTGGGGGGGGGAGGGAGGGGGCACAAGGCCAACATGGGAGGGGGAAGAACTGACGAGAGGGGGGCGGAGTGAAAGGAACCTATGAACTTCTGTAATTGTAACCTAATCTTGTATAGGCTAGGATTGTTCAAATTGTATTGGTTTCTTTGTGATGGTTTGTTTGTGATGTTTGAGGCCTGTAGTTCTGCATTTATTTCACTCACTAAATGTCACTATACATTTGAGTGATGGTATTGTAAATATTACATTCTGTTTCCTTACCAAATGTCTTTTTGTTGTGCGGTGGTAAAGAAAGTATTAGACTTAAACAATTATTTTACGTATATATAGAATGTAATTATTAATTCAAGTTTGCAATGTGGTACAGTCCCTCCTTTCCCTTATGAAGTGATGCAGAATTGAAATAGTTTTTTTGTCGTAGAATTTTCTATTTTGTAACAATGACTGCTATTTTGTAAGCTCCAGTAAGCCAATGAAGTAACCTTCATATCTGAATAACATCGATCCAGCTGCTATTAACAGATTACCCCATGTGTTTTGGGCTATTATGTCACATTACCTAGATTTTAACCTTTATTTGAAACCTTATCCAGAGATGTGAATTACACCAGAAAATAAAGCAGTTGTCTGAGGATGGAGCTGGACCATCTGACATGAAAAGAAAAGGGGACAGTTTGATGAAAAAGCTTTAAATAAAGGTTCAAATCCAGGTCTTGTGACATGATTGTCCAAAACACAGGGCCTTACTTATGAATGCTATGCTGTCCATCCTAATAAACTCTCTTAGCTAAAACTGTATAACGTTTCTGTCACCCCCCCCCAAATACGTTTCATGTTGTAGATCAATAAAATGACTAATTCTAAACATGTCTGACAAGGTTTCTTGATTTGTCTTTCCCAAACATTACCCACTTCCTATGTTAAGCCATCACTCTCTCTCCTATTCTAACCTATACTGAACATGGGGTGCAGCCATGGGAATGAGTTTTTCCCTACAGAAGGGCTTTATTACAGACAGAAATACTCTCCTCAGCATGGATGTCCTGGGCTGGCGTGGTTACATGTGGTCTGCGGTTATGAGGCCGGTTGGACGTACTGCCAAATTCTCTAGACGTTTTAGAGGCAGCTTATGGTAGATAAATAAACATTCAATTATCTGGCAACAGCTCTGGTGGACATTCCTGCAGTCAGCATGCCAATTGCACGCTCCCTCAAAACTTTAGACATCTGTGGCATTGTGTTGCCCTGCCCCCCTGTCTATCTGTCTATCTGTCTATCTGTCTACCTGTCTATCTGTCTATCTGTCTACCTGTCTACCTGTCTACCTGTCTATCTGTCTATCTGTCTATCTGTCTACCTGTCTACCTGTCTATCTGTCTATCTGTCTATCTGTCTACCTGTCTACCTGTCTACCTGTCTATCTGTCTACCTGTCTACCTATCTGTCTACCTGTCTACCTGTCTATCTGTCTATCTGTCTGTCTGTCTATCTGTCTATCTGTCTACCTGTCTACCTGTCTACCTGTCTATCTGTCTACCTGTCTACCTATCTGTCTACCTGTCTATCTGTCTATCTGTCTGTCTATCTGTCTACCTGTCTACCTGTCTATCTGTCTACCTGTCTACCTGTCTACCTGTCTATCTGTCTACCTGTCTACCTGTCTATCTGTCTACCTGTCTATCTGTCTACCTGTCTATCTGTCTACCTGTCTACCTATCTGTCTACCTGTCTATCTGTCTATCTGTCTGTCTATCTGTCTACCTGTCTACCTGTCTATCTGTCTACCTGTCTACCTGTCTACCTGTCTATCTGTCTACCTGTCTACCTGTCTATCTGTCTACCTGTCTACCTGTCTATCTGTCTACCTGTCTACCTGTCTACCTGTCTATCTGTCTATCTGTCTACCTGTCTACCTGTCTATCTGTCTACCTGTCTACCTGTCTACCTGTCTATCTGTCTACCTGTCTACCTGTCTATCTGTCTACCTGTCTATCTGTCTACCTGTCTACCTGTCTACCTATCTGTCTACCTGTCTATCTGTCTATCTGTCTGTCTATCTGTCTACCTGTCTACCTGTCTATCTGTCTACCTGTCTACCTGTCTACCTGTCTATCTGTCTACCTGTCTACCTGTCTATCTGTCTACCTGTCTACCTGTCTATCTGTCTACCTGTCTACCTGTCTACCTGTCTACCTGTCTATCTGTCTACCTGTCTACCTGTCTATCTGTCTACCTGTCTACCTGTCTATCTGTCTACCTGTCTACCTGTCTATCTGTCATAACCGTCAAATCCAACCTGTAGGCCCAGTGCTGGTTTGCTGATCAGACACTGGCCTGCTTTCCCATTGGTGCTCCTGTCCTAATAGGATCCCAGGGACTATGATGGGGGGATTACCATATCCATACTGTACCCTCGACATTGGCCAGTCCGTGTCCTCCACCATGGGCACAGCAGGAATTTAGGGGTGCACCTTGACCACTCACAGACCACACCAGAGGGGTTCCATCCAAAACAAACGGGTGTTGTCATCGTCAGTAATTGTGTGAATCGAAGAGTCACTGTCGTGGTGCAACCATAACCTGATGATTTGAAGGATCATAGTTTTGCTGTCAAAAAAGGACGTGGATGATCAAATATCTATTAGATTAATTATTTTCTTGGCCTTCAGTTTTTGTCTCACGACTTCAATTGGATTACTACGGAGATTTCTAATATTTTCCTTTCTACGTGAACGTTTTGGATTATCGTCCCAACCCAAACTTGTCCTTCACCATCAGATGGATCTCCCTTCTTATCTCAACCCACATGAACAACTTACAGGAGATCAACCTGATAATAACTCACCAACGCACCCTGGAAAGGCCAAGCCATACTTCTCTGTCTAATATAACAACCTTCGCATAACCTACTCCTATGAATCGCGGTAGTCCACCTTCTTTATTGCCCAGAACTTTCCTTCTTTGAACCTACCAATATTCTTTCCCCATCCTTCACTGTTATCTCTCTCTACTTGATTATCCCAACATCTCCTCCCTCCGTCCTTTTCTCTCTCTCTGAGTCCTGTGTTGGTTGTTGTGAGCACCAGCCATGGCGCTGCTGAAGCTGCAGTTCCCCCTTGCAGAGGCGCGTGCGTCTGGCCCAGGGTCTGTGGCTGCTGTCCTGGCTGGCCGTGCTGGCTGGGGCCTTCACCTTCTCCCTGGGAGTGTACCTCAAGACCGAGCTGCTCCGCAGGGCAGAGGTACTGGCTGACACTATAACACACACACAGCACACACACCTGTTCACACACGACACACACACGTTTCGGGCACTCGGCATACACACGGCACACACACAAAAAAACTGTCTGTGTCTCTACTGCTCCTGTGGTCTATCCTGGCTGGTTCCACTGTGTTGTGTTTTCAGTGTGTCTCTCAGCGTGGCGTCTGTCTCACGCCTTCACCTATCAAAGCTTTATTCACACCGGGCTGTCATGATGCAGTTGCCTTGAATCTGGACAAGCTTTGTGTGTGTGTGTGTGTGTGTGTGTGGGGGGGGGGGGTATTGGTGTGTGGCTGTGTGTGTGGGGGGAGGGGGCGTATTGGTGTGTGGCTGTGTGTGTGTGTATGTGGGGGGAGGGGGGCGTATTGGTGTGTGGCTGTGTGGGGGGCGTATTGGTGTGTGGCTGTGAGTGTGGAGGGGGCGTATTGGTGTGTGGCTGTGTGGGGGGGGGGGGGCGTACTGAAAAAGAACAAGAACGTCTACATTCCTGAACTCAATAACACCAATACAACAGAAAAAACTGACAAATTATGTAGTTGATTACACTTTACATAGTGTCATAGTACTGAAGTGGATATAGTGGAGCAAGTCATAGTACTGAAGTGGATATAGTGGAGCAAGTCATAGTACTGAAGTGGATATAGTGGAGCAAGTCATAGTACTGAAGTGGATATAGTGGAGCAAGTCATAGTACTGAAGTGGATATAGTGGAGCAAGTCATAGTACTGAAGTGGATATAGTGGAGCAAGTCATAGTACTGAAGTGGATATAGTGGAGCAAGTCATAGTACTGAAGTGGATATAGTGGAGCAAGTCATAGTACTGAAGTGGATATAGTGGAGCAAGTCATAGTACTGAAGTGGATATAGTGGAGCAAGTCATAGTACTGAAGTGGATATAGTGGAGCAAGTCATAGTACTGAAGTGGATATAGTGGAGCAAGTCATAGTACTGAAGTGGATATAGTGGAGCAATAGAAGTAGTTATGTAGGGTGCTGACTACAATTATTCATATTGCTATATATGAACATACTTTACTAGATGTTGCTCTTCTACTAATCTCACTGCAACTCCCCTCCATGTCTCCGACCACTACTTTGTATCCTTTTCTCTCTCGCTCTCCTCCAACACTACTCACTCTGCCCCTACACAGATGGTAATGCGCCGCCGCAACCTTCGCTCTCTCTCTCCCACTACTCTCTCCTCTTCCATCCTATCATCTCTTCCCTCTGCTCAATCCTTCTCCCTCCAATCTCCTGATTCTGCCTCCTCAACCCTCCTCTCCTCCCTTTCTGCATCCTTTGACTCCCTGTGTCCCCTATCCTCCCGGCCGGCTCGGTCCTCCCCTCCAGCTCCGTGGCTTGATGACTCATTGCGAGCTCACAGAACAGAGCTCCGGGCAGCTGAGCGGAAATGGAAGAAAACTAAACTCCCTGCCGACCTGGCATCTTTTCACTCCCTCCTCTCTACATTTTCTTCATCTGTTTCTGCTGCTAAGGCCACTTTCTACCACTCTAAATTCCAAGCATCTGCCTCTAACCCTAGGAAGCTCTTTGCCACATTCTCCTCACTGCTGAATCCTCCCCCCCATCCTTGACCGCTGGCTATGTCCCTTCCGTCTTCAAGAGAGCGAGAGTTGCTCCCCTTCTCAAAAAACCAACACTCGATCCCACTGATGTCAACAACTACAGACCAGTATCCCTTCTTTCTTTTCTTTCCAAAACTATTGAGCGTGCCGTCTTTAGCCAACTCTCTTGCTATCTCTCTCAGAATGACCTTCTTGATCCAAACCAGTCAGGTTTCAGGACTGGTCATTCAACTGAGACTGCTCTTCTCTGTGTCACGGAGGCTCTCCGCACTGCTAAAGCTAACTCTCTCTCCTCTGCTCTTGTCCTTCTAGACCTGTCTGCTGCCTTTGATACTGTGAACCATCAGATCCTCCTCTCCACCCTCTCCGAGCTGGGCATCTCCGGCGCGTCTCACTCCTGGATTGCGTCCTACCTGACCGGTCGCTCCTACCAAGTGGCGTGGCGAGAAGCTGTCTCCGCACCACGTGCTCTCACCACTGGTGTCCCCCAGGGCTCAGTTCTAGGCCCTCTCCTTTTCTCCCTATACACCAAGTCACTTGGCTCTGTCATATCCTCACATGGCCTCTCCTATCATTGCTACGCTGACGATACACAACTAATCTTCTCCTTTCCCCCTTCTGATAACCAGGTGGCGAATCGCATCTCTGCATGTCTGGCAGACATATCAGTATGGATGACGGATCACCACCTCAAGCTGAACCCTGACAAGACGGAGCTGCTCTTCCTCCCGGGGAAGGACTGCCCGTTCCATGATCTCGCCATCACGGTTGACAACTCCGTTGTGTCCTCCTCCCAGAGTGCGAAGAGCCTTGGCGTGACCCTGGACAACACCCTGTCGTTCTCCGCTAACATCAAGGCGGTGACCCGATCCTGCAGGTTCATGCTCTACAACATTCGGAGAGTACGACCCTGCCTTACACAGGAAGCGGCACAGGTCCTAATCCAGGCACTTGTCATCTCCCGTCTGGATTACTGCAACTCGCTGTTGGCTGGGCTCCCTGCCTGTGCCATTAAACCCCTACAACTCATCCAGAATGCCGCAGCCCGTCTGGTGTTCAACCTTCCCAAGTTCTCTCACGTCACCCCCCTCCTCCGCACACTCCACTGGCTTCCAGTTGAAGCTCGCATCCGTTACAAGACCATGGTGCTTGCCTATGGAGCAGTGAGGGGAACGGCACCTCCATACCTTCAGGCTCTGATCAGTCCCTACACCCAAACGAGGGCATTGCGTTCATCCACCTCTGGCCTGCTGGCTCCCCTTCCTCTGCGGAAGCATAGTTCCCGCTCAGCCCAGTCAAAACTGTTCGCTGCTCTGGCACCCCAATGGTGTAACAAGCTCCCTCACGACGCCAGGACAGCGGAGTCACTCACCACCTTCCGGAGACATTTGAAACCCCACCTCTTTAAGGAATACCTGGGATAGGATAAAGTAATCCTTCTACCCCCCCCAAAAAATAAAATAATTGTAAAGTGGTTATCCCACTGGCTATAGGGTGAATGCACCAATTTGTAAGTCGCTCTGGATAAGAGCGTCTGCTAAATGACGTAAATGTAAATGTAAAACTCTAATCCTATCTCTAATCCTAACTCAAATCCTAACTCAAATCCTAACTCTAACCATATCTCTAATCCTAACTCTAACCCTATCTCTAATCCTAACTCTAACCCTGTCTCTAATCCTAACTCTAACCCTATCTCTAATCCTAACTCTAACCCTGTCTCTAATCCTAACTCTAACCCTGTCTCTAATCCTAACTCTAACCATATCTCTAATCCTAACTCTAACCCTGTCTCTAATCCTAACTCTAACCCTGTCTCTAATCCTAACTCTAACCCTGTCTCTAATCCTAACTCTAACCCTGTCTCTAATCCTAACTCTAACCCTAACTCTAACACTATCTCTAATCCTAACTCTAACCCTGTCTCTAATCCTAACTCTAACCCTGTCTCTAACCCTGTCTCTAATCCTAACTCTAACCCTTTCTCTAATCCTAACTCTAACCCTGTCTCTAATCCTAACTCTAACCCTATCTCTAATCCTAATTTTAACCCTGTCACTAATCCTAACTCTAACCCTGTCTCTAATCCTAACTCTAACCCTGTCTCTAATCCTAACTCTAACCCTAACTCTAACACTATCTCTAATCCTAACTCTAACTCTGTCTCTAATCCTAACTCTAACCCTGTCTCTAATCCTAACTCTAACCCTATCTCTAATCCTAACTCTAACCCTGTCTCTAATCCTAACTCTAACCCTAACTCTAATCTTAACTGTAACACTATCTCTAATCCTAACTCTAACCCTGTCTCTAATCCTAACTCTAACCCTGTCTCTAATCCTAACTCTAACCCTGTCTCTAATCCTAACTCTAACCCTGTCTCTAATCCTAACTCTAACCCTGTCTCTAATCCTAACTCTAACCCTGTCTCTAATCCTAACTCTAACCCTGTCTCTAATCCTAACTCTAACCCTGTCTCTAATCCTAACTCTAACCCTGTCTCTAATCCTAACTCTAACCCTGTCTCTAATCCTAACTCTAACCCTATCTCTGTGTAAAGGACCCCTATAAAAGACCATTAACCACAAAAGGTGGTGCAGCTTTACTGATAAAACATACAACTCAAAAACTGGAGGGGCTTTATTGACTGGAGGGGCTTTATTGACTGGAGGGGCTTTATTGATGAAACATGTAACTCACTGACTGAACAGGGTTGTCATGTTTATTGTGAAACTAACTGGGCCAAAAAAAAGCTTTAAGCTTCTCGTAAAAACAAAATGGTCTCCACAGTGAATAAAAGCAAATAATTAAACCGAATAGAGGACAGGTCTGTGTGACTATAGGGTTGGGTTGCTGTCTACAGTATGGATTTAAGCAGGGCAGATGAGGGTCAAGCCTTTGTCCCACTCTATATAACAGGATCTGAGCTCAAAGCTGTAATAAAGACTGTTGCCTCACCGGCTATATATGCAGGTGTCTGTGCCTCAGCCTATCGTTCAGCTGTCTCCTGAAACACTTTTAATACAATCTGAAACTTTTCTTCGTTTTTGAGACCGTCATGTACCCATGCTACTAAACTTCTTGAAATATCTAATGTGGTATCTTGCTAGCAGCTGCAAATTAAGGTGTTGGCTGTCTTAGTAATGAACTGTTATTGACAGACAGAGCTGATGGTTGTCTTGGTAATTAGCCGTTATTGAGAGACAGAGCTGATGGTTGTCTTGGTAATTAGCTGTTATTGACAGACAGAGCTGATGGTTGTCTTGGTAATTAGCTGTTATTGAGAGACAGAAGGTGATGGTTGTCTTAGTAATTAGCTGTTATTGAGAGACAGAAGGTGATGGTTGTCTTAGTAATTAGCTGTTATTGACAGACAGAAGGTGATGGTTGTCTTGGTAGTTAGCTGTTATTGACAGACAGAAGGTGATGGTTGTCTTGGTAATTAGCTATTATTGACAGACAGAAGGTGATGGTTGTCTTGGTAATTAGCTGTTATTGACAGACAGAAGGTGATGGTTGTCTTGGTAATTAGCACACCAAACACACACCACACACACACACACACCACACACACCAAACACACACAAACACACACACACACACACACACCAAACACACACCAAAACCAAACACACACACACACACCAAACACACACCAAAACACACACACACACACACACACCAAATACACACACACACCAAACACACAAACACACCACACCAAACACACACACACACACACCAAAAACACACACACACACACCAAACACACACACACACACCAAACACACACACACACACCAAACACACACACACACACACACACACCCAACACACACACACACACACACACCAAACACACACACACACACCAAACACACACACACACACCAAACACACACACACACACCAAACACACACACACACACCAAACACACACACACACACCAAACACACACACACACACCAAACACACACACACACACATACCAAACACACACACACCAAACACACACACACACATACCAAACACACACACACCAAACACACACACACACACACACACACACACACACACACACACACACACACACACACACCAAACACACACACCAAACACACCAAAGACACACACCAAACACACACACACACACACCAAACACACACCAAAGATCTGTCTTCTGAGCAGCAGGTGTCCAGACTGACAGGCTAAGCTCTCATCAAATACACAGGATGAGTCCCAAATGGCACCCTGTTCCCTATTTAGTGCACTACTTTAGACCAGAGAATGGCACCCTGTTCCCTATTTAGTGCACTACTTTAGACCAGAGAATGGCACCCTGTTCCCTATTTAGTGCACTACTTTAGACCAGAGAATGGCACCATATTCCCTATATAGTGCACTACTTTAGACCAGAGAATGACACCCTGTTCCCTATTTAGTGCACTACATTAGACCAGAGAATGGCACCCTGTTCCCAATTTAGTGCACTACTTTAGACCAGAGAATGGCACCCTGTTCCCTATTTAGTGCACTACTTTAGACCAGAGAATGGCACCATATTCCCTATATAGTGCACTACTTTAGACCAGAGAATGACACCCTGTTCCCTATTTAGTGCACTACATTAGACCAGAGAATGGCACCCTGTTCCCTATTTAGTGCACTACTTTAGACCAGAGAATGGCACCCTGTTCCCTATTTAGTGCACTACATTTGACCAGGGTCAGTAGAGCTCCGGTAAAAAGTAATGTCCTATATAGGGAATAGGGTGCCATTTGGGACGCATTATAAGGGCACTAGGTTCATGGAAGGATACAGGTCCTACTATGGTCTTCCTTCACACAGACTAACAGTCTTTTCATAGAGGTCCTATGCAAACATGTTAGTGTTTTAAAGAGAGCGGTATTGAAACAAGGTTACACAAGGTTAGATCGTCACTTGATTTAATGCTACAGATTAGCCTGTATTGTCTAATGCACCCTAAAGTACATTGTGATGAGCTCCTATTGGGAATAGACTGCAGGTTATTGACTCTTGGTCTGAGAACAGAACGAGCAAAAAGACTAGTGAAAAGTCTTGCTCCATACGTCACTAGTGTACTCTACAGTATATGCTGTAGACATGCATCCCAAATGGCACCCTATTCCCTATATAGTGCACTACGTTTGACCAATGCCCTATGGAGTGCCATTTGGCCCTTGGTCAAAAGTAGTGCACTATATAGGGAATAGGGTGCCATTCTCTGGTCAAAAGTAGTGCACTATATAGGGAATAGGGTGCCATTCTCTGGTCTAAAGTAGTGCACTATATAGGGAATAGGGTGCCATTCTCTGGTGAAAAGTAGTGCACTATATAGGAAATAGGGTGCGATTCTCTGGTCTAAATTAGTGCACTATATAGGAAATAGGGTGTCATTCTCTGGTCTAAAGTAGTGCACTATATAGGGAATAGGGTGCCATTTGGTACGAAGGCAAACTGTAGCTATAACACTGGAATGGTGCAATAATAATTATACTCTGGTACCGTTTCTTGTAGCCTCCTGTTGAGATTGGCTTTCTTCCATTGAGGGAGGCTGAAGCTGGCAGCAGCAACTGACGGCAGGTCATACCCCTCATAGGTGCTGGAGGGCAGAGGTCAACGCCTAAGAGACAACACCACTACGAACTCCGATCCGCTCAGATTATAGAAGGTAAAGCCCCAGTTGAATGTGTTGCAGGTCCAAACAACTGTGGTGCCTGGAAAGGTTTACACACAATAAACAACAGCTGCTAAGTCACCATATGATGTTCCTATTGTAATAGCAGGCCTGCAATCGAGCATGAACAAGCCTAATGTAGCTCAGCTGGTAGAGCACGGCGCTTGTAACGCCAAGGTAGTGGGTTCGATCCCCGGGACCACCCATACACAAAGAAAATGTGTGCACGCATGACTGTAAGTCGCTTTGGATAAAAGCGTCTGCTAAATGGCATGTTATTATATTATTATAAACAAATGCAAAACTTTGGCCCTCGGAAAATACAATTGCTGAGGTCGCCATCTACTGGTAACATTCTGCAGTCACACCCTCCTAATGTTTCCTGACATTTTACATTGCGCATGTTAAAAGGCTGGTGGTGTCTTGTGTCATAGGGTTAGGGTTAGAATCTTATCTCCTATACACCCATGTCATGAGTCAGTAATAACTAAACAACCATTACCTCTGAAATCATCCTGCTGTCATTCTTCCATTTCTGATGGAACAGAAAGTGTCTCCCACAGACAGTTATTATCTGAGGTGCCCAGCCTGGACAAAATAGACACCTCTCTGCCCAGGTAAGAGGAAGAAGACCTGTACAAAATGTAAATGACATTCAATATGAGGCCAACATTAATATGCCTTCAACTGAATGGAGTAGCGTCTAATAATATAGCAGTGCACTACTTTCATATAGCTCTGGTCAAAAGTAGTGCACTATAACGGGGAATAGGGTGCCATTTGGGACAAAAACGTTCTCTTATAAACTCACTTCCCCCTCTACAATACCATTGGAATCCTTTCCATCCCTTGAGTCGAGAATTTCAAACAAAAAGGCATGTCTTGGAATTCAGCTGATACAGTCAGGTAGGAAGAGGAATATTCAGCTGATACAGTCAGGTAGGAAGAGGAATATTCAGCTGATACAGTCAGGTAGGAAGAGGAATATTCAGCTGATACAGTCAGGTAGGAAAAGGAATATTCAGCTGATACAGTCAGGTAGGAAGAGGAATATTCAGCTGATACAGTCAGGTAGGAAGAGGAATATTCAGCTGATACAGTCAGGTAGGAAGTGGAATATTCAGCTGATACAGTCAGGTAGGAAGAGGAATATTCAGCTGATACAGTCAGGTAGGAAGAGGAATATTCAGCTGATACAGTCAGGTAGGAAGAGGAATATTCAGCTGATACAGTCAGGTAGGAAGAGGAATATTCAGCTGATACAGTCAGGTAGGAAGAGGAATATTCAGCTGATACAGTCAGTTAGGAAGAGGAATATTCAGCTGATACAGTCAGGTAGGAAGAGGAATATTCAGCTGATACAGTCAGGTAGGAAGAGGAATATTCAGCTGATACAGTCAGGTAGGAAGAGGAATATTCAGCTGATACAGTCAGGTAGGAAGAGGAATTCTTATTTTCCTTTTTCAGGAATTATATTTGATATCTATTCAATTATTTTATTTGCATGAAATGAGTTATTTCCCATAATTATGAACGTTTTGATAGTTTTATTCCCGAGCTAGGCCTAGCAGAGAACTTACTGTACAGTCTGCATGCCTCCACCTGACAGAGAAAGAGGACCACAAATAACAAATTATTTCCTCTTTCAGCAATAAAACTGCTAGGGCCAGTTTCCCGGACAGAGATTCTCTATTGAGTTTGCTTTTTAGTCCATGACTAGGCTTAATCTGTGTCCCGTGAAACCAACCCCTAATGTTCAATAGTCAGAAATGTCATGGTTGAATCGGTACCTGTGGAAACTCTTGAAATGCCCCAGTGGTCTCTTGGTTTTGATCGGAGGAGCCTCCAATAACAATCACAGGCCTACAGAGAGAGAGGTATCACACAATGACATCAACTGACAAGCTGAGACAACAAGAAATCGGAGTCCTCTGATCATTTTTTGCAGTGTGCGGATAGCATCCCTTCTTTTGAAAGGACCACTGAACATGAGTAGTAGGGTCTTCTGTTTGTGGAGTTCTAGCATACCAGCAGTTCATGTTAGCGTTGGCCATTCCACCAAGTGCATGGATGAGTCCCGGTCCAGACACAACCAGACACGCACCTGGACTGGAGAGGAACAGACAGACAGAGGGACAGACAGGAAGACAGGCAGACACACACACAAAGGGTCAGACAGCCAGGCAGACATAATTAGCAATGCAAAAAAGCTATGAAACGGACCCTCACACACTACACGCTCCTGTAGTCTATGTAAGGGTAGTTAATATCACATGATTTAGGGAGAGCTGGTTTAGTATAGTGTGGAGAGAGTAGTCTCCCTGGGCAGACGGGTCGCTTCCCACATTAACAATGTTTTAACATAGGTCTGGGATTTCAGAGAGGAGAGACAGTATCTCTAAAGCTCTCTCCTAATGAGAATCCTCCTACCGTCCAGTGAGGTAACCAACAGCAGACGCAGCATAGCAAGCCTGTTGGATGACGCATTACAACAACATATCAGTATTACTGGTGTTTCCACAACCAAATCACATCAAAAATGTCATGAGAAGATTCTGAATTCATAAAAAATAAAAAGATGGCTTACGGCTTGTTCATTGCGCATTCACACATACTTGATTCCTGAGGCTTGAGCTGCCATAGCTACTTCAATGACTGGAACACCAACTATTCCAAACATATATTCTACATTCTGTAGAGAGATACGTGTAGATACACTATATTTACATTAAAAAGAAAACAAATTTAGTCATTTAGCAGACGCTCTTATCCAGTGAGTGCATACATTTTCATACTGAATTGTATATGAATTGTTACAATGTAGTTTAGATTTTCTTTGCATTGACACACACTTTGGCATGCATCAACAAGGGAGTTAACATATGCTATTCCACATAAACATCTAAATGTTTTGCTACAACAATATTCATAGTTAGCTATACCAGTGCAATGACCTTTGGCACACTTTCACAACTCGTAGTGCTACATTCTCACTGCAAAGGACATGATCAGCGACTAATATATTCTTAGCAACACGGTTACACAGTATAACACTGTTTTATATAAATTGCACACACTTTACCTGAGCTTTTAGTGCCTCTGCAATGAGCTGAGCCCCAGTCACATCTTCCATTATTATTGTCGAGAAATCTGTTCAAAGTGCAAACGAGGTTAGCAAGGAATTCTTGGACTTGTTGTTCAGTAGCTTATAAATCGTGTTTAGATCTCTTGCAAATCATTCGTTTTTGTCTGCTTTCCAGCATGCATTACATGAGTAGCTACAAGCGATAGGTATTTTGATAGCCACTTACTCCACAAAGTTAAAATTTGAGTGACAGGATTTCTTCTGGCACTACTGCTCCTGTCTTAAAGTATAACACGTTTTAATACCACTTCCGGGTTCACGGCCAATCACATGAGCCGTGCTTCTTCTTCGTCTTCTTTTTCTTCTTCAGTGGGGTTTATAGGCAGTCGGCATCCAACGTTATGGTGCATTACTGCCCCCTGCTGTACTGCAGTGTGGACATGAGCCGTGCAAGAGCAGTCATGAATATTTAATAAACTACTAGCCTTTTCCTTTTTGTATTGCAAGAAATACATAACAAGCCCTCATTATGTGTTTATAACTGCACTTAACTTAACACTTAACTCAATTAAGTCATTATGAGTGTATGACAGTATGAACAAAAAATGTATGCACTCACTAACTGTAAGTCGCTCTGGATAAGAGCTTCTGCTAAATGACTAAAATGTAAAATGTAAATGACTTGAGTGTATGCATTATAGATATAGGCTTCATAGAAAGTGTTACAAATGTTCTCCTGTCATCTTATAGGAGATCCATTCATGGATTTAGTTATGGCTTGAGAATGTGACTGGTCTACAGAGTTTTCTCCTTTATGTCTGTCTTTATATATATATATATATATATGGCACCCTTTTTTATATGTGACAACAACTTTTCTGTATTATGTGTATTTCCACAATCAATAATAATAAACGGTACTTCACTATGAATACTTTTGACTATGTGGTTTGAAGTACTTTACCGTTATCGTGCACAAACATTAAGACTATTATAGACAGAAATCAATGCAGTAATGTTTTATTAAATAAAGGCTCTGATTAAAATATAATATTAATGAAATCAGGCATTTAGCTAATTCTTCTTCCCAGAAGCTCCTCTGAATGGTTTGGAGATGGCTCTGGAGAGAGCGTGTAACACCCTGACTATGAGAGGGCGTTTACGGGACTGGGACTCCTGGGGAGCAGGGGCCGGTGTGGTTGTCAGGTCCTCCTTGGGAGGGGGAGTGGATGGAACCTCTGGAACCTCACACTCAGCATCTGTCATAAGAACATTTCATAATCAGAAAATGAATGTGTGTGTTTGTGTCTGTCCGTCTGCCTGTCTGTCTGCCTGCCTGTCCGTCTGCATGTCTGTCTGTCTGCCTGTCCGTCTGTCTGTCTGCCTGTCCATCTGCCTGCCTGTCTGTCCATCTGCCTGTCTGTCTGTCTGCATGTCTGTCCGTCCGTCTGCCTGTATCTGTTGTCACTGTTTTAACAAGCTTGTCATAGGGTGATATATCAATATAACATCGATGCTTATCACTTACCCTGTGAAATATGAGTCTCTCTGAGACGTTTGGGGTGGCTCTTCGGTTCCCCTTTTGTCTTGAACAGCTGTTGACAAAACACATCAGGACAACTGAGCCTGTGTAAAATACAGAGTGTGCATCCCAAAAGGCACCCTATTCGCTATGTAAGGCACTACTTTTGACAAGGGCCCATAGAGCTCTGGTAAAAAGTAGTGCACTATATAGGGAATAGGGTGCCATTTGGGACATAGCCATTGACTCTCTCCCATGTGTATTAGGATTGTATTACAGCGTCCTCACTCAACCTCCTCAAGACAATGACAACAGTATTGTTCTAATGCTGAGAGACAATAGGTGTGTAGTGAATCTGTAGGGTAAATTTCAGCCCTGCCTTACAGAGGTAATCTCAAAACACAGAGCACTCTACCTTAATCATGATCTTTGGAAACGTATGCATTTTCGGTAGGAAATGCCACTTCCTGTTCTTCTTAGTCTCTTCCCCTCTGGCAGAGGGAAGGCGGGCCATGCCGTCAGCCTTTACATCAGCCGGGCTAAGGCTCCTGGCAGGGAATTCCTCAGTAGCATTAAGGTCAGCTACAACACCATGAATGATGTCACTTGCGGCATTGCTGGTGTCTGAGTGAGAAGAGCACGCTAGTGTGACCGACCTGTGTACAATAACTGGGAGAAGAGGACGCAGCCATGGAAGTTAGTCACTGCATCCCAAATGGCATTCTCTTCACTTTATAGTGCACTACTTTTGACCAGGCCCCATAGGGTCTGGTCAAAAGTAGTGCACTAAATATGGAATAAGGTGCCATTCTGGACACAACCAGTGAATTTTAATTAAGTCCTATGCAGATGAAAATAGATACTTTCACTTACCATCCTCCATTGCAGACTTGGACCCATAAGTCAGGCTGTCCATCACCACGTCTGTCATCAACTTGATGACCTGATCCAAAACCATTTCAGCCGAGGGTGGCATAGGCCTTCCCATACACTGCCCCAGGAGTCTCCTAACAGAAGTCTGGGCAAAGTTGTAAATGAGCTCTGAGGCATCGTCCTTTGACAGCTTCCTCAGGGCTGGCTTAGGCAGCGCTGGTTGAGAGAGGCTTCTGTGGCCAGCCATGGATTGAAGCTGGCGGCTTATGGTTATCTCCAGAATGAGACCGTGGACCTTTGCGATCAGGTTGTCAGACGCACCTTGAAGGGCTTCAACTGACAGGAGCCTATCCAGATTTTCTTCTGCTGAAGTCATCTCTGGGTCGTCCGTCTTCAATGTGTCCATTATAGTTTTCACTATGATATTGGTGTCAGATATGTTTATTTCTTGTTGGCTCACAAGCGTTGACCGTGAACCTGTCTCGTCCATTGCGATAGAGGTATGGGATTCTGTCCTTGTGATCTCATCGGCAGCGCTCATGTCAGGCAACTGGTCAAGGCTCTCCAGTAAAGAGTCTAACATGTTAGTGGCTATCAGACACTCCTGCCCAACAGATGAACTCTCAGAGTTGGCCACTCTACACTTGATCTCATTTAGGATCAAGCTGAGCATCTTCTTTGCAGTTTTGCTAAAGCCTTCTTGACTGACTGCCACTGTTACGTCTTTTAGAGCCACAAGAGGTTTGCAACTTTCACTCAATCCACTGCCGTGGAGAGGAGAGGCTCTCTTCAAACTGTTGTTGCTCACAACTGACATACTCCTGGTGGGCAGAGTGACATCCTCACTGCATGTGTCAATTACATGGTGGTCTGTTGAAGAGCCACTTGAAGACACAAGGGCTTTAGACCTTTTAGCCAAACAGACTTTTGACAAAGGCTTCTCACTTCTCACAGACGGATGGCGGCTCCTGTCCTCAACAAGAGCAGTGTCAGGGGACTTAATGCGTCTGAGTGTCTCCACAGGGGTGGAGTCCAGCACATCTTTGGCTGTGGTGACTGACACTGGTGGAAAAGAGAAAAAGATGTTCAGTCTATCCTTTACTCTGTGGTACATGGTTTGAGCAGCATCCAATAAGTTGTCAAAGACAACTCTGGGTTTGAGCTGGGACTCCAGCTTTTTCTCTCCTAGTGGGAAGGAGTCTGCGTCGTCCACAGTGTACTGGGATACACTTTCAAGGTCTTGCATGATAATATTTACTATATCTTCGGCTGTAGAAACCACATGGTGTGAGAAGGTGGTGCTAGGCATGCCCTGTAGCAAAGAATGGTTGGCTTTGCTAGCAGCTCTGAGAATGGTCTCACTCACAATGTGTTTGGCCTTAGCTCGGAACTCAGTACTGTAAAAGCTCTGGATGGAAATGTTAGAGGTTCTGCTGGCTGCACTAAGAGATCGCATGAGTGTGGGAATCTCGGCTGACGTCACATCACTCAAAATGGTGAGGTCCTCCAATTTCGAAATTATCGAGTCCAACTTCTGGTTGAAGTCGAAGGATGAATTTGTCTTGCTCTCCCCAACGGAAGCGGAGCAGTCTTCCTTTGAAGTGTCCACCCTCAGCACCGAGATCACCTGTTTGATTACCCCTTTAGTGCAGGTGTCGAGGGTGAGCTGGTGGGCTGAGGACTTAGAAGGGGTCTTACTGTCTGTCTTCTGTACAGGAGATTCCTCCACAGTGGCCTCAGTTACAGGAGATACCTCCACAGTGGCCTCAGTTACAAGTAGTCCAGTTGCAGAGAGCTCGATTTGCACAGGAATATATTTTCCCTCAGTGAGATGGTTGGAGGTGAACAGCTTCCTTAGTTTGTCCAGGGTTTTGGTGTAAA
Source organism: Coregonus lavaretus (assembly GCF_964263955.1). NCBI lineage: Eukaryota > Metazoa > Chordata > Actinopteri > Salmoniformes > Salmonidae > Coregonus > Coregonus lavaretus. The sequence goes on along the minus strand of NW_028167007.1, from coordinate 27,097 downwards.
TCTTCTGGGAACCTGAACTCACTTCCACCCAGAATATTTTGCGACCTGGTTTCGTACGCTTGGAGGCCTTATTGACCTCATATACCTCATGCAGGTCGGAAATAATTCCACCAAAGAGATCAGAGGATGCCTCCTCAATATTCTCTGAGGAAACATGGACAGATAGGATTTCCGACAGTTTCCCACAAGTGTCGGTTTTATCCAGCGCAGCAGTATATGTCACAGCTGCATCCTGAATGACCTGAGTGATGCATTGCTCAGCTTTGACAATATACTCCTCCACTGGCTGACCAAGGAGGATGTCAACTTTATCAGCAGGGCGCTCCTTCTGAATACTCACATTCTCCTCTGATGGGCATGGGTTGTTGAAGATAATGCTCTCAGTGACCATCTTAGAGGAGGCGAGAGATGAGTCGAGAAGCAGAGATCTGTATATTGTCGAGGTGGACATCTCTGGGTGCTTTATCACAGCAGCCTCCTCCAAAATGGCCGACGGGCCCTGGAGGATGTCAGAGATATCCATGTCCTCAATGGTCTCTACCAGAGACGATAGTAGGTCTCTGGCTGCCAGGTTGGTAGGTCTCTGGTTCTCGAGCTCTGTTTTGATTGCTTGACAGGCAGTTGCCAGAGCAACAACAGAGCGAGAACACAACTGCTTCAAGGTGGAGTCAGAACACGATGATGACAGATCTGTCATGGACATGGTGGAGAGTTGACTCTCAGAGACAAACGGGCTGAGTTTGACAGACACCTGTCTGACCAAGTCCCCAGCAAGAGCTCTCTTATCTATTGCTCCACTAGCTGAGTTGTGGGAGCAGGCACTCTGTGGCCTTGACGGGTTCCTGTTATCCAAAAATCCTGTTGTCCAAAAAACCTCAAGTACAAGATCCACAACATCGGATGACACTTCTGTCATTCTGTTGTCAGACAGAAATGTACTTGGATGAATGGTGCCTGCATTCACAGTCCAGTCGCAAATGGAGTTGTTGGACTGACTCTGGACTAGTGGAACTAGACAGGTTTCACTTTGACCTTGGCCAAAGAGCTCTGCCATTTTGAGCAGAACTGATCTTAAGACCTTCGACTTGGAAATGTTCAGCAGTGGGTCGTTGTTGGACAGTCTGGTGGATGGTCTGCTAGCCGATCTGTGAACCACTAGGCTTTGTATTTCTGCCGAAATGGCAGTTAGAAAATAGGTCAAGGGGCTGGTCGCTCTCCCCTCATTTCCTCCGTTGGTTTTAGCCTTGATGATGCTCTCTATGATGATGACTATGACCTGTCCAGCCAGAGGACCCAAGATGGCCTCAAGCTCCCTCTCTAACTCAAGGGGAGACTTGTGGCCGAGCGCAATATGCTCTATGGCATGGGAATACATCTTAGAAGTCGCCATGCTTAGCATCTCTTGGACAAACTGTTGACTTGCTGAGATACTTCCAGTCAGCGGATCTAGAGTTCCCTGACTGACACTTCGCATTAGCTCAGCCAATCTGGATGTGAGAAGGTTTATAACCAACTCGACAATACCCATCATTAACTTGCCGTCCGTTGATATTTTGCTAAGTCTGTATTTCTCCTGTCTACTTCGTTTCGGCGGCAGTACGATGTCACTCTGCGACTGGCCGCTCTGGACCATGTCGAAGACAGAGTCCTCAGAGATTCCAAACACAGATCTCAGTGGTGCTGAGTGTAGTCTGTGTCTCATCTCTCTATCGCTACCCTCAGGTGAGGAGACATATCGCTCTTCGTTCTCACTCAGCAAAGAGGTCATGGACCTGCAGAATGCACAACAGAAATGAATAGTACATGGTAACAAAATAAAAAATATGATCCAAGACTTTGGGACACAAACTCAACCTTGTTATTGTTATTCAAAGGAAGCATTGTGAACCATCTCAAACCACACTCAGACCAAACATTAACATTTAGAGTAAACTTTTTAGAGTGGTTGTGTAGTATCTAAGTAGTATTTCTCACTAAGTGGATCTGGAATGGATATTTGTACCTATAACAGGAAAGACCTGCAAAAAGAGGAGGGGATAGAGCTAGGTATCTGTGAGAGGCGTGGATAGGGGTAGGTACCTGTGAGAGGAGGGGATAGGGCTAGGTACCTGTGAGAGGAGTGGATAGGGCTAGGTACCTGTGAGAGGAGTGGATTGGGCTAGGTACCTGTGAGAGGAGTGGATAGGGCTAGGTACCTGTGAGAGGAGTGGATATGGCTAGGTACATGTGAGAGGAGGGAATTGGGCTAGGTACCTGTGAGAGGAGTGGATTGGGCTAGGTACCTGTGAGAGGAGTGGATAGGGCTAGGTACCTGTGAGAGGAGGGGAAAGGCGTGGGAGTGCGTGTGCTGCAGGCGGTTCTGGCGCTGGTGCACTTGCTGGGTCCTCCACTACAGCTGAATCTGACGCTGCGGCCAAGAGAGGTCACCTCTCCTGCCTCATTACTTCCTGATCCAGAAGAGCTTGGCGAATCAGAGAGCTCTATCTGCATGGTGAGGTCAAGGGCGGGAACAACCACAGTGGATGTAGACTCCATCACCCATGCTATAATATCCATGCACTTGGCACTAAACTCATGTCTGCTCATCTGCAATGTTAAAAGACCATACAGAGTTAGTTTGTTAAAGGGGCTGCACTGATATAAAACTTAGAACCATTTACTCAAACTTGTCAATTAAAGCAGTGGTTCAGGATTAAAGGTCCTGCAGGATTTCCAGAAATGAATGTTTGGTCCATTTTACCAACATTAACTACTTTAGAGGTGACTATAACTCACCCCGGCACGCATATTCTCACTCAGCAGATTCCAATGGCTGAAAAGTAAACAAATGCAAGTACACAATGAATTACATTACCTCTATTCTCTTAGACTACGTTATGGATGGACATTACCTCTATTATCTTAGATTACGTTATGGATGGAAATTACCTCTATTATCTTAGATTACGTTATGGATGGACCTCTATGGAACTAGGCCACACCCAGACATCCCTGATTGGTTATTTGGTCCGTTGAGACCTTTGTATTTGCCCGAGACTATAGGAGACTCTCAATCTCCTCACCTCCTTCTCAAAACCCATTGGATGAGAAGGTCAGAAGGGCGGGACCTCTGGCTTTCTCATCCAATGGGTTTTGAGGAGGCGAGAAGAGAGGACACGAGGAGTATGCAATTGAGACAGGGAACATATCTAGGGGATGCATGGGGAAGCCAAAGAGCAACTTACTCGTCCTTCATGTCCTGCACAAAGGTGTGTAGGTCTGGGTAGCTTCTCTTTCCCCTGCTGAGGGTGAGGCTGGTCTGGGAGGTTGCATCCTTGTGGGTCACGGTAGTGAAGGTCACCACTGCAGCCTGATGGCGACAACAGAAAGCAGAGTTAGGCTGGAATTCAATTTTGCGTCATTAAAACACAAAATATCTAAATGAAATTTCATACATGTAATAGAAAAATACATCATACCTCCTGTGACTGAGATGGGATGGCAACAGCCTCGTCCATCTCACTCTCTCCTTCGACCTCCTGCGACTGAGATGGGATGGCAACAGCCTCGTCCATCTCAATCTCTCCTTCAACCTCCTGCGACTGAGATGGGATGGCAACAGCCTCGTCCATCTCACTCTCTCCTTCAACCTCCTGCGACTGAGATGGGATGGCAACAGCCTCGTCCAACTCAATCTCTCCTTCAACCTCCTGCGACTGAGATGGGATGGCAACAGCCTCGTCCAACTCAATCTCTCCTTCAACCTCCTGCGACTGAGATGGGATGGCAACAGCCTCGTCCAACTCACTCTCTCCTTCAACCTCCTGCGACTGAGATGGGATGGCAACAGCCTCGTCCAACTCACTCTCTCCTTCAACCTCCTGCGACTGAGATGGGATGGCAACAGCCTCGTCCAACTCACTCTCTCCTTCAACCTCCTGTGACTGAGTTGGGGTATCTGTCTCTAGAACAGCCTCGTCCAACTTGGTCAGTCTCTCAGCCTCTCTGTGATCTTTATGGGATCTAGATAGAGAAAAAGGAATCTCTCTTAGGTCACTGCTATAATGTGAGTGTGAGGATGTGTTCCCATTATAGAATTAGAATCATAGAATTAGAATGAATCCTTCTAGAATTAGAATAGATATATAGAATAGGCTCCAATACTCTTGAGATGACTCGGCCTATCCAGAGCCAAATATTTAGAGAATTCTGCCAACTTTTAAAAGGACTCCATGTTAGCGCCTTGGAGCCTTTCATTTATCCTTTCATTATAAGTACATTCTAATTATAGATGTTCAGTTACATAGCATTGTTTAAAATGTCAATATTGCCCATGGGGAGCCAGCTGTCATATGGATATCTACTGTGTCATGTAATGTATACATAAACTCAGCAAAAAAAGAAACGTCCCTTTTTCAGGATCTTTCAAAGATAATTCCTAAAAATCCAAATAACTTCACAGATCTTCATTGTAAAGGGTTTAAACACTGTTTCCCATGCTAGTCCCCTGTAGCTCAGTTGGTAGAGCAAGGCGCTTGCAACGCCAGGGTTGTGGGTTCGTTTCCCACGGGGGGCCAGTATGAAAATGTATGCACTCACTAACTGTAAGTCGCTCTGGATAAGAGCGTCTGCTAAATGACTAAAATGTAAAATGTTGTTCAATGAACCATAAACAATTAATGAACATGCACCTGTGGAACGGTCATTAAGACACAAACAGCTTACAGACGGTAGTTATGAAAACTTAGGACACTAAAGAGGCCTTTCTACTGACTCTGAAAAACACCAAAAGAAAGATGCCCAGGGTCTGCCACTGCGAAGATGCCCGTACGTGGTCTGCCACCGTCATGTCTCCCTGTAGCGCTGTCTTAGGCGTCTCACAGTACGGACATTGCAATTTATTGCCCTGGCCACATCTGCAGTCCTCATGCCTCCTTGCAGCATGCCTAAGGCATGTTCACGCAGATGAGGCCAGGGCAATAAAATGCAATGTCCGTACTGTGAGATGCCTAAGACAGCGCTACAGGGAGACAGGACGGACAGCTGATCGTCCTCGCAGTGGCAGACCACGTGTAACAACACCTGCACAGGATCGGCACATCCGAACATCAAACCTGCGGGACAGGTACAGGATGGCAACAACAACTGCCCCGAGTTACACCAGGAATGCACAATCCCTCCATCAGTGCTCAGACTGTCCGCAATGGGCTGAGAGAGGCTGGACTGAGGGCTTGTAGGCCTGTTGTAAGGCAAGTCCTCACCAGACATCACTGGCAACAACGTCGCCTATGGGCACAAACCCACCGTCGCTGGACCAGACAGGACTGGCAAAAAGTGCTCTTCACTGATGAGTCGCGGTTTTGTCTCACCAGGGGTGATGGTCGGATTCGCGTTTATCGTCAAAGGAATGAGCGTTACACCGAGGCCTGTACTCTGGAGCGGGATCGATTTGGAGGTGGAGGGTCCATCATGGTCTGGGGCGGTGTGTCACAGCATCATCGGACTGAGCTTGTTGTCATTGCAGGCAATCTCAACACTGTGTGTTACAGGGAAGACATCCTCCTCCCTCATGTGGTACCCTTCCTGCAGGCTCATCTTGGCATGACAATGCCACCAGCCATACTGCTCGTTCTGTGCGTGATTTCCTGCAAGACAGGAATGTCAGTGTTCTGCCATGGTCAGCGAAGAGCCTGTATCTGTTGGATTGGAGGGTGAGGGCTAGGGCCATTCCCCCCAGAAATGTCTGGGAACTTGCAGGTGCCTTGGTGGAAGAGTGGGGTAACATCTCACAGCAAGAACTGGCAAATCTGGTGCAGTCCATGAGGAGTAGATGCACTGCAGTACTTATTGCAGCTGGTGGCCACACCAAATACTGTTACATTTGATTTTGACCCCCCCTTTGTTCTGTTAGTCACATGTCTGTGGAACTTGTTCAGTTTATGTCTCAGTTGTTGAATCTTGTTATGTTCATACAAATATTTACACGTTAAGTTTGCTGAAAATAAACGCAGTTGACAGTGAGAGGACGTTTCTTTTTTTGCTGAGTTTATATCTCAATGTCCCAACTCTATAAATACATAGCTCTGGGCCTACCTCTCCATAGGCGGTGACCTTTGACCTACTACTGAATCTGTATCTTTAGGCCTATGTGATCCTGTAACCAGTCACAAATGTGTCATTAGTGTAAATCACTTACCTGACTTCCTTCATAACATCAGCACCATTGATGGGGTCATCCAGGTCTATGAGGGTGAGGTCATTCCCACTGACCTCTGACCTCTGAAAGACAGCACAAAGTCATGTTTAGATGTCACCTACTGTGTCGCCTTTTGCCGTGTTCAAAACAACTGGGAAATCTCTGACTTCCGACTTCAGTGCGTTCAAGACAACTGGGAAATCGGGAAAAAAAACAAGCTCCGACTGGGAAAAATCTTTTTGAACAGTCATCCAACTCGGAATTCCAAGTCGGAAGCAGCGCGGCTTGGCGGGTCATGTTTTGGAGGACGCCTGACTCGACCTTCGCCTCTCCCGAGCCCGCTGGGGAGTTGCAGCGATGAGACAAGATCGTAACAAGATCGTAACTACCAATTGGATATCACGAAAAATTGGGGAGGAAAAGGGGGTAAAATTACCACCACAAAATGTAAAAAGGAATTCCAAGTCGGAAACCTATTTCCAATATAGTGCACTTATTTTGGCTGGAGCCCTATAGAGTCCCACAGTATGAGTCATAATACCCATAAAACCTAGTGGTCAAACAGGGAAATGGTTCCAATCGTTTTAATAATAATAATAATAATAATAATAATAATATGCCATTTAGCAGACCCTTTTATCCAAAGCCACTTACAGTCATGCGTGCATACATTTTTACGTATGGGTGGTCCCGGGGATCGAACCCACTACCCTGGCATTACAAGCGCCATGCTCTACCAATTGAGTTTTTCCACCATTCATTTTTCCCATTGGGGATTTTAGAAACACTTAAAATAAGGTCTGTGTTTCGTGTAGGCTTACCCTGGTGTGACGTTTTGATAACCGTGTAAATCTCTCTAGGACAAGGTGACTTATCAATATATTCTCTTGTATTTACCTCCCAAAAATGTAATGCTTATTAGCTGCTAATGTGGCTATCATAAAGAACTACAAATGCCATGATGATCATGCTGATCGAGGCAAAGGTAAGAATCTCTGGATTAACTATCTAATGTTAGCTAAATGTAGTATATGAATAAATTGGCTGCATTTCTTTAAATTGACAATTCTGTGAACTGTCTAGTGCAAGTTTTAAATTGACACAATACCTGTTAGCAAAGGTGTCAGCTAGAGATGACGTGCAGGAGCTTGCAGGGATTTGTAGTTTTGCATGATGTCTACTTTGATGCTAATTAGCATTTTCGAATCTGAGAGTAAATGGAGCCGAATATACTGATAAAAGTCACCTTGTCCGAGAGAGATTTACATGGTTACAAAAACGTCACGCCAGGGTAAGCCTACACGAAATACAGCCCTTATTTTATGTGTTTCTAAAATCGCCTATGGGAAAAATGAATGGTGGAAAAACGATTGGAACCATTTCCCTGTTTGACCGCTAGGTTTTATGGGTATTATGACACCTCCACTGTGGGACTCTATAGAGGGGTTGGTTGTTTAGCAACAAAACTGGCATGCAACTATGGGGCAAAATAGACAGGGTTTGCTTAGACTGTTGACAACATGTAAACTATATTTAGTCTCTAAATGTTTATTGCAACCATAAATACATTTGAACAATGAACTCGTCTCAAATACATTGTTACAGTTGTTGTTGGTTAGCTAGGTAGCGAATTTTAGCCATTGCATAGACATGATATCAGTCAAAACACCTCAAAACAAGACATGGTATCAATAACACCATAGAATGAGCTGAAACATGCCACAGAGCTACGATTCCCCACATGGCAGCTTGTTGTTAGCTGAGGTTCAGAATCATAACAAGATACACGACTTCCAGCCATCGATGCGCGAGCATCATTTTACCGTGACGTCAGCCAACCCTTCTATGGCTCTTGGTCAAAAGTAGTGCACTAGCCTACATAGGGAATAGGGTGCCATTTAGGACGTATTTATGAAGGTGATGCCATAACCTTTGACCCCCATTTGACCCACAGCAGATTCTACTGTACCTTTAGCCAACTCTCATGACTCCCCGGCCATAGGCTTTCTAGTTTGATATTACAGCATGAATAGCACATTATTTCATTTGTTAAACAATATTTAATCCACAGTAATTACTATAATTGAAGATTTAAAAAAAAAAATAACATGCCTACCTTGCACTCTTTATTCTCCATCTCCTTGCAAAATCAGCACATTTCCTTGCCAAAATGAACGCATTCCTCCAGCACTAGCGAGGATCAGACTGAACCGCTCCAGCGGTTTCTGATCCGTTTCGACGTTTATCAGTGATGACGTAACAATGCTGTAAAGATTTGACGCACTTCCGATCTGGTGCTGATGCAACGCTCTGTGCTGTTGAAAGCTCACGTATGGAAATCCTGCGAGTTGGAAACAAATGTAGGCTATTGTTGCCCTTAAAACTGTAATGTTGAGGACGCCATGAACAAATAAAATACATAACCCACACCGTTAGGCCAAAGTAAATGCATTTTTTCATCACTTTGCCAATAGACTTCTTGTTCCTCGTTGTAGCCTTTCTTTTGGGATTGGCACCACTGTCACTGCCTGACACCTAGAAATTGATACTGCGGTTGTCACATAAAACAGATAACCCATAGTTCATTATTAAATAACATAACTCATTTCTTTATTTTATTACTCATAAAATATACAGCAATCTTCAGATACTGAAAGAATTCATGGGAGTTTCGAATTCAGTCACTATTTCATATGTACATGCTAGTTTCATCCTTTTAAAGAAAAAAAAGGACACGAAAAACCTGTGAACCTCCTGTTCCTGATTTGACTAACATAGCATATGTATTGTACATATTTCCAGTTAAAATGATTTTCAAAAAGAGACAAAAAAACGGCGGTTTGAACAAGCCATCACATAAAAGGATTGAGTGGTTTCATTTTTTTGAAGAAGTTAAAGCAAGCAAAACCTGTCAAAATACATTGATTATAAGACCAAGACAAATAATATAGATTTTCAACAGAAGAAAATCTAAATGCTGCTGTCCTACCATTGGTTTCCAGTGTTTCTCCTCTCCAAGGGAGGCATGTTTTCCGCCTCGTATGCCTCGGAATAGTATCAGTGCTTTTCACAAACGTTGTAATACTTAGTGTGCATCATTGCTTTCGCTCATACAGCTGCCCCTACTCTCCTAACCTCCACTCAGTAACTAAAGAAGGCACAAAATGATGATGACATAAATATCACAAGAAAGAATACATGAATGAATAATTTACTTTCTAAAATATTTTAGGTAGGTTTAATAACGCAAATGTAAAAAGTCCTGTTGCTCACATACCAGTATGCAAAATCTACATCCTAAATGGCACCCTATTCTTTATAGAGTACACTACTTTTGACCAGAACCCTATGGGCCCAGGTCAAAAGTAGTGTACTATAAAGGGAATAGGGTGCCATTGGGGATGGAATTTATTTGAAATTACTAATGAGAGCAAATACTACGATTTTTTGGTTCCCACAGAGGGTCAGGAGCTTAAGACATGAATGATTTTAATAAAATGTTTGTTCATAAAAAATAAATGATTTCCCCTCCTTCCACATGGATTACAGACAAGAGGCTAGGTACGTTGACTGTCTTAGTGTGCGGATAAACATGACCATCACTCTCATAAAACTTAAATGAAACATCACTCCTTATGTTTTTTCTCAGCCCAAAACGCTCAATCCCATTTCTACTGTCAAAACAGGTTTTGAAAAGGCTTCTTCCACATCTTTTGGTCCATGTCTGTTTTTCACTCAGTGAAGTGCTACTATCTCTTAGGACTACAGGTTATTGCCGTCATAAGGTGTCCGTCTGTCTGTTGGCTGGACAGTTTCTACCGTTTAGGACCTTTGTGGGTAAAGGTAAAGGTGGGGTATAGCAGCAGCAGTTCCTCTGAAGTCCAGTATCTGCTGGAAGGACACCTGGTGGTACGAGAGGATGAGTGTGGCCAGCCAGCCTGTTGTGCCTCCCCCTCTCCCTCCCTCCCTCCATTTCTTTCTCTCCATCTGCGGGACTCTTAAGGCTCCTGTGCGGACTGTCTCGGCTCGTGCCCTCCCAAAGCTGGCTGTGGTGATTTAAGACACGGTGTGTATGTGTGTATTTGTTTGTGGCCTCTGCCCCACTTCACTGTCCATCCGCCTGCCCTTGGCTCCCCTCCTGGGCAGCGACCACCACCACCCTCAGTACGTCTCTGAGTCTGAGTCGTTGAGGTCCTCATCCTTGTAGAAGCCTCCATCGTGGTCGCGGTGGCCGATGTTAGTTGAAGCTGCAGTAGGAGCTGTGCTCGCTGCGCAGCACGGGCAGGCTGTCGAAGGTCACACTCTTGGAGGGGCTGGTGGTGTAGTGGTTAATGGCACTGAAGGACAGGCTGGGCGCCGGGTTGCAGGGGGACACGGGCATCATGGTGGCCAGGATCAGCGCCAGGCAGTCCGCCACGTCTTTGTTGGGGGCGCAGGCCAAGGCAGGCGTGTAACCTGAGGGGTTCAAACAGAACAGCAGAGGGTCACTTCAGGAGCATCACCGTTTACTACAACGCTTTTGGTGAAAAACATGAAATAACAGCAGGCTAGGAGATACAAAGTTAAGACAATAACCAAGCAGTGGATTAGAGAGAAACATTTGTGGACACATTGAGAAGAGAAGTACAGAAGAAAACAGTGTTAGCGTAATGGATCTTACCATTCTCATCGACTGCGAGCACGCTAGCACCCTTCGCTAGTAGCTCCTGCACCACCACCGTCAGACCATTTCTGGCTGCAACGTGTAACGGCCTGAGGAGAAAGTACCGTCAGATTAGACAGCAGAAAATGAGGATACCTCCCAAATGCCAGACTATTCCCTATATAGTGCACTTCTTCTGACCAGGGCCCAATTAATACAGCTGAACCATACGTACGTCTGTAAGGCTGCGTTAGTCGAGTTGATGAGGTTCCTGTCTGTAATCTTCTCCAATATCAACAAGGCACTGGTTTCATGCCCCTTTAAAAACCAGAGTCAAACATGTCAGACCAAAATTGAAACCAGAGAGAGCCAACTGTTCAGATGAACGTCATCTTGATGTGGGAATGCTCACCTTACTGCAGGCCAGATGAAGAGCAGTGTTCTTGACTGCATCCTGCAGGGTGAGTTCTGCTTTGGCACTGCTCACCAACAGCTCTGACACAGACAGAGAAACATAAAGAAACTCAATGAGGAAATTAAGCGACTTATTAAAATATAAAACAGACAGGTTGAACTTAAGCCGGCTGGCGAGGCAAAGTGGAGGAGAGGGGGCTGCATACCAACGGCGTTGGTTTGTCCGTTCTCAGCAGCCATCATGAGGGAGGTCTTCCCGGAGGCGTCGGGGGAGTTGACCTGGGCGTTGTGGCCTAGCAGCAGCTGAAGACACTCCACGTGGTCCGTGAAGGCCGCCGCATGCAGGGGGGTCCTGGAGAGAGGAAACGTATTTCACCGATATCGTGTAGGACTGTTATAAACAAGTTTGTTCAATTAACCCTGTTTATACCATAGAAATATAAAATCACTAATAGATGTATTAAAAGTAATCTACAATCCCTCATCCAACCCCAGAGGTCATTTTAACAACATTATTCTCCAGAAGAAAAGGACTTTGTCATGTGCTGTAGTTACCGGTTCTTGGTGTCAGTGGCGTTGACAATGGCCGGCCCCAGAGTGTCAATCAGCATCTCTGCAGCCCCCTCGTTGTCATTGATCACAGCACAGTGGAGGGGGCTGAAGGAGTTGCCCTCAGTCTTGTGGAAAACCTCCTGTTCCAGTAGCACCTCTACACACGTGTCATGGCCTAGTGGAAGATTGATTCATTTAATTTATAATTAAAAGTAATAGGTTGCTCCAGCAGGAAACATTACATACAGGAAAAAGATGACGTCGCTGCAGACCACAACAATACTCTCCGAGAAAGCTAAAAATCTGACAATCCCTGACAAAGTCCTGTTTCAGTGTAAGGTCCTCCACTGAGAGTCATAACCCTTAATTCTGTTGTAGTCTTGTTCATTCCCCCACATGGCTCCGTCCACACCAATCGAATGCTTTTCAAGCCACAAGAGGGAGTGAATGAGTGTACACTTCATGGAGGAGAGAACAGAGCTACAGTCCAGTTAGTCAGTACGTACCGTTGTATGGCCTACCTAATTCAGGGACATGTTTACAGTGCTGAAGAGAGAAAATCAGAAAATATCTAGTGTTCCGTTAGTTCAGTACGTACCGTTGTAGCAGGCCCAGTGTAGTGGCGTGTAGCCCTGGTTGTCTGTGATGACGGGGAGGGTCTCCACTGACTGGGCGGCGTGTAGGAGCCCCCCCAGCACCCCGATGTGTCCGGATGCCGCCGCCAGGTGGACAGGGGTCCGCCCCTTACAGTCCCGAACCAGGAAGCTGGCGCTGTGCTGCAGCAGGGCCTCCACACACTCCTCATGACCCGTCACCGCCTGGGAGGAAGGGCGGGGAGACAAGAATGGATTTGAATAACTAATAATCAATGATATAATAATGAATCATCAATTATTTAAAATGATGTCTGGAGGCAGGTCCCTACAGGGATGAATACACCACTACCCATGGACAACTACTTTTCTGAAGATAATATGTATATTTGGGCATAACTTATATTCCATGCTAGATCCCACCCCAAAGCCATCCCTAGTAGTTCAATGGCCCCATCCCTAGATCAGAACAAGCCTCCCCGTCTCTTTCTGTGTGTGAGCGTATACAGCCAGCTCTCCTCCTCACCCCTCTGTGTAGCGCTGTTCTGCCCCACTTGTCTTTGGCTTCTACGCTGGCTCCCTTGTTGAGCAGTGAGTACACACAGTCTGTGTGTCCGCTCAGCACCGACAGCATCAGAGGGGTTCTGATACACAAGACAACAAGGTCATATTACAAACTGGTAATAACCAGGCTGAGTCCCAAATGGCAACCTATTCCCTATATGGTACACTACCTTTGACCTGAGCCCATAGGGTTCTGGTTTAAAGTAGTGCACCAAGTAGGGCATAGGGTGCCATTTGGGACGTAGACCTAGTGTCAAAATCTCTTTATTTCAGGAATTGTATCCAAAACCCAATTGACTTACTGTCCATTCCCGTCTTGAACGTCCACTGCACTCTGGAGGTCAGCATTTCCAATCAGCAAACGCAAACACTCTGAATGACCGTTGGTAGCTAGAGGAGGATAAATACAGAGGATAGAAGAATGTGAGATGATTGACCGTCAGTAGCTAGAGGAGGCTAAACAGAGAGGATATAAGAATGTGAGATGATTGACCGTTGGTAGCTAGAGGAGGCTAAACAAAGAGGATATGAGCTGATTGCTGGACGACTATTACCTTCACATGAACAGACAGATTTCTAGAACAGTGGTATTGGTAGATGACATCCTCATGATGTTAACACAGCAGATAATAAATCATTTTGGGGCTGAGGCCCTCGAAGCCTGTCACCTGCTAGCTGTGTACCTGGCTCTGGATAGAAGTCCCCCTGTGCACTGATCTAGGATCAGCTTACCCTCCCCAGATCCTCAACCATTAGTGGGGAACATGACAAAAAATGACCTTAGATCAGTGTGTAGTGGGCATTTCACACTATACTATATAAACATCCCTAGAGTGGACATTGGCGTCGTAGCAACATGACCAAACAAATCTCCATCTTGGTCAGGAAAACTTTTGAATTACAGAATCTCTAGGTCTTACGTGATATCCTATGCATACCTGCAGCGTGGATGGGGGTCCTCTTCAGGGTGAAGTCTTTAACCAGGATGGAGGCTCCCTGGTTGATGAGGACGTCAACACACTCCACATGGCCTTTAAAGGCAGCCAGGTCCAGAGGGGTGCGCCCCTGGCTGTTCCTCACGTCTAGATCCAGCAGAGACTGAACCAGGACCTCCATAGCATGGTGGTGGCCGTGGTACGCCTGAATGGAAACAAACACACAGTCTGAAGCAAAGTCCAGTGGTATGCCTGAACAGATATACACTCCTAATATAATCAATGTCCTATAGTAGACCAGTGGTATGCCTAATATAATCAATGTCCTATAGTAGACCAGTGGTATGCCTGACGGAAACATGGATTACCACTGAAAACACTGCTACTCCTACTGCTCTCTCCTCGTCTGACCATGTGTTCTCGCATACCCCGAGAGCATCCGGTCAGAGGGGTGGTGGCACAGGAATCCTCATCTCTCCCAAGTGGACATTCTCAATTTTTCCCCTAACCCATCTGTCTATCTCCTCATTTGAATTCCATGCTGTCACAGTCACTAGCCCATTTAAGCTTAATATCCTTGTCATCTATCGCCCTCCAGGTTCCCTTGGAGAGTTCATCAATGAGCTTGACGCCTTGATGAGCTCCTTTCCTGAGGATGGCTCACCCCTCACAGTTCTGGGGGATTTCAACCTCCCTACGTCTACATTTGACTCATTTCTCTCTGCCTCCTTCTTTCCACTCCTCTCCTCTTTTGACCTCACCCTCTCACCGTCCCCCCCTACTCACAAGGCAGGCAATACGCTTGACCTCATCTTTACTAGATGCTGCTCTTCTACTAATCTCACTGCAACTCCCCTCCATGTCTCCGACCACTACTTTGTGTCCTTTTCTCTCTCGCTCTCCTCCAACACTACTCACTCTGCCCCTACACAGATGGTAACGCGCCGCCGCAACCTTCGCTCTCTCTCTCCCACTACTCTCTCCTCTTCCATCCTATCATCTCTTCCCTCTGCTCAATCCTTCTCCCTCCAATCTCCTGATTCTGCCTCCTCAACCCTCCTCTCCTCCCTTTCTGCATCCTTTGACTCTCTATGTCCCCTATCCTCCCGGCCGGCTCGGTCCTCCCCTCCAGCTCCGTGGCTTGATGACTCATTGCGAGCTCACAGAACAGAGCTCCGGGCAGCTGAGCGGAAATGGAAGAAAACTAAACTCCCTGCCGACCTGGCATCTTTTCACTCCCTCCTCTCTACATTTTCTTCATCTGTTTCTGCTGCTTAGGCCACTTTCTACCACTCTAAATTCCAAGCATCTGCCTCTAACCCTAGGAAGCTCTTTGCCACATTCTCCTCACTGCTGAATCCTCCCCCCCATCCTTGACCGCTGGCTATGTCCCTTCCGTCTTCAAGAGAGCGAGAGTTGCTCCCCTTCTCAAAAAACCAACACTCGATCCCACTGATGTCAACAACTACAGACCAGTATCCCTTCTTTCTTTTCTTTCCAAAACTATTGAGCGTGCCGTCTTTAGCCAACTCTCTTGCTATCTCTCTCAGAATGACCTTCTTGATCCAAACCAGTCAGGTTTCAGGACTGGTCATTCAACTGAGACTGCTCTTCTCTGTGTCACGGAGGCTCTCCGCACTGCTAAAGCTAACTCTCTCTCCTCTGCTCTTGTCCTTCTAGACCTGTCTGCTGCCTTTGATACTGTGAACCATCAGATCCTCCTCTCCACCCTCTCCGAGCTGGGCATCTCCGGCGCGGCTCACTCCTGGATTGCGTCCTACCTGACCGGTCGCTCCTACCAAGTGGCGTGGCGAGAAGCTGTCTCCGCACCACGTGCTCTCACCACTGGTGTCCCCCAGGGCTCAGTTCTAGGCCCTCTCCTTTTCTCCCTATACACCAAGTCACTTGGCTCTGTCATATCCTCACATGGCCTCTCCTATCATTGCTACGCTGACGATACACAACTAATCTTCTCCTTTCCCCCTTCTGATAACCAGGTGGCGAATCGCATCTCTGCATGTCTGGCAGACATATCAGTATGGATGACGGATCACCACCTCAAGCTGAACCCTGGCAAGACGGAGCTGCTCTTCCTCCCGGGGAAGGACTGCCCGTTCCATGATCTCGCCATCACGGTTGACAAATCCGTTGTGTCCTCCTCCCAGAGTGCGAAGAGCCTTGGCGTGACCCTGGACAACACCCTGTCGTTCTCCGCTAACATCAAGGCGGTGACCCGATCCTGCAGGTTCATGCTCTACAACATTCGGAGAGTACGACCCTGCCTTACACAGGAAGCGGCACAGGTCCTAATCCAGGCACTTGTCATCTCCCGTCTGGATTACTGCAACTCGCTGTTGGCTGGGCTCCCTGCCTGTGCCATTAAACCCCTACAACTCATCCAGAATGCCGCAGCCCGTCTGGTGTTCAACCTTCCCAAGTTCTCTAACGTCACCCCCCTCCTCCGCACACTCCACTGGCTTCCAGTTGAAGCTCGCATCCGTTACAAGACCATGGTGCTTGCCTATGGAGCAGTGAGGGGAACGGCACCTCCATACCTTCAGGCTCTGATCAGTCCCTACACCCAAACGAGGGCATTGCGTTCATCCACCTCTGGCCTGCTGGCTCCCCTTCCTCTGCGGAAGCATAGTTCCCGCTCAGCCCAGTCAAAACTGTTCGCTGCTCTGGCACCCCAATGGTGGAACAAGCTCCCTCACGACGCCAGGACAGCGGAGTCACTCACCACCTTCCGGAGACATTTGAAACCCCACCTCTTTAAGGAATACCTGGGATAGGATAAAGTAATACTTCTACCCCCCCAAAAAAAAAAAATAATAATTGTAAAGTGGTTATCCCACTGGCTATAGGGTGAATGCACCAATTTGTAAGTCGCTCTGGATAAGAGCGTCTGCTAAATGACGTAAATGTAAATGTAAAACTCTAACCCTATCTCTAATCCTAACTCTAACCATATCTCTAATCCTAATTTTAACCCTGTCACTAATCCTAACTCTAACCCTGTCTCTAATCTTAACTCTAACACTATCTCTAATCCTAACTCTAACCCTGTCTCTAATCCTAACTCTAACCCTGTCTCTAATCCTAACTCTAACCCTAACTCTAACCCTATCTCTAATCCTAACTCTAACCCTGTCTCTAATCCTAACTCTAACCCTAACTCTAATCTTAACTCTAACCCTGTCTCTAACCCTGTCTCTAATCCTA
>NW_028167007.1:0-5000 GCF_964263955.1 Coregonus lavaretus | reverse complement strand
CTTTCTTCCATTGAGGGAGGCTGAAGCTGGCAGCAGCAACTGGCGGCAGGTCATACCCCTCATAGGGGCTGGAGGGCAGAGGTCAACGCCTAAGAGACAACACCACTATGAACTCCGATCTGAGGGGGGTCGGCTGGCTCCTATTATCTGACGTACTAGCTTCGTCCCAAACGGCAGCCTGTTCCCTATATAGTGCACTACTTTTGACCAGGGCTCATAGGGTACATGGATAGTGTTCCATTTGGGATGCAAACACTGCGGACTGTAACCTACCAGCTGATCTCCCTCAGTGTAATAAGAGTTATGCGCGGGGAAGACTTCGCTATTTGGGGGCCCGTTTCAAAATGCTACTGGGGGGGTCCCCTACCCCAAAAAGGGAAATGTTCCCGCATAAATGAAGTTTTATGATGACTAATAACCTGGTATTAAAAAGACCTCTTCGGTTCCTGTGTTTCAGTACAGTTGGGACCCGGAGTAGAGGGGCTGAAATATTCCTGATAAGCTGCTTACTTACCCGAAGGCCCAGACGCGAGCGGGGGCTGCTCACTTGAAGGCACAGGGGCGAGCGGCGGCGTGGGAAATCTCCTTGCGAAGGGTATAGTGGTGGAGGTGGCCCAACCGGTGGGCCTTATAGTCCCTGGACAGGGGAGATATGGCGCCTCTGGGCTTCAGGGGACGCTCATCTGGAAGCTTTACTAAGAGGATGTATGTCAACAGGATTGTGTGGAAAACAACATTGGCTCAGATTATAGAAGGTAAAGCCCCGGTTGAATGTGTTGCAGGTCCAAACAACTGTGGTGCCTGGAAAGGTTTAATAATAATAATAATAATAATAATATATTGTTTACACACAATAAACAACTGCTGCTAAGTCACCATATGATGTTCCTATTGTAATAGCAGGCCTCCAATCGAGCATGAACAAGCCTAAACAAATGCAAAACTTTGGCCCTCGGGAAAATACAATTGCTGAGGTCGCCATCTACTGGTAACATTCTGTAGTCACACCCTCCTAATGTTTCCTGACATTTTACATTGCGCATGTTAAAAGGCTGTTGGTGTCTTGTGTCATAGGGTTAGGGTTAGAATCTTATCTCCTATACACCCATGTCATGAGTCAGTAATAACTAAACAACCATTACCTCTGAAATCATCCTGCTGTCATTCTTCCATTTCTGATGGAACAGAAAGTGTCTCCCACAGACAGTTATTATCTGAGGTGCCCAGCCTGGACAAAATAGACACCTCTCTGCCCAGGTAAGAGGAAGAAGACCTGTACAAAATGTAAATGACATTCAATATGAGGCCAACATTAATATGCCTTCAACTGAATGGAGTAGCGTCTAATAATATAGCAGTGCACTACTTTCATATAGCTCTGGTCAAAAGTAGTGCACTATAACGGGGAATAGGGTGCCATTTGGGACAAAAACGTTCTCTTATAAACTCACTTCCCCCTCTACAATACCATTGGAATCCATTCCATCCCTTGAGTCGAGAATTTCAAACAAAAAGGCATGTCTTGGAATTCAGCTGATACAGTCAGGTAGGAAGAGGAATATTCAGCTGATACAGTCAGGTAGGAAGAGGAATATTCAGCTGATACAGTCAGCTAGGAAGAGGAATATTCAGCTGATACAATCAGGTAGGAAGAGGAATATTCAGCTGATACAGTCAGGTAGGAAGAGGAATATTCAGCTGATACAGTCAGGTAGGAAGAGGAATATTCAGCTGATACAGTCAGGTAGGAAGAGGAATATTCAGCTGATACAGTCAGGTAGGAAGAGGAATATTCAGCTGATACAGTCAGGTAGGAAGAGGAATTCTTATTTTCCTTTTTCAGGAATTATATTTGATATCTATTCAATTATTTTATTTGCATGAAATGAGTTATTTCCCATTATTATGAACGTTTTGATCGTTTTATTCCCAATTTTTATAAAAATGATTTAGTGATTGCAAAGAATCTATTGATCTACTGGGATTTTAAAGACAGACTATCTTTCTGTTTTGTCAGCTTAGATTCAAGAGAAATGTATGTTTGTATTAATCTTTTTGCAGACAGTCGTGTTCTTTTGATGAATATATTTGCCATTTTGACAGTATCATTTCGTTTTGAAGAATGTATTGATGTATCTGAGAAGGCAACTACATTTTGATAATGCATTTACTGTTTTGCAAAATGCAACGGAGTTCTGTGTCTTGAAAACACTGTTTTGAAAATCTACAACATTGTTCTAAGACATGTTTGTACGCGATTGAGAAAACAAATAGCTTTGACAAAGCACTGTGTGTAATGTTTTCCTCTATTTCCCAGAGCCAGGTTTTTCCAAAAGCATCTTAAGGCTAAGTTTTTAGAGCCATTGAAGCTCGCTCAAAGGTTCAAAGAGGATTTTAGCGTTAAGATGCGTTTGGAAAAACCAGGCCCAGGTTGTGAAATCCGTTCTCAAATTGTTCCCCCTTTCACTCTCTGAGCTATTGCTGTCTTAATCCATTGTATCAAAAAACTCCTCAGGTTCAGCGAAAGAACTTGCAATCCATAAAGTCCTCATCATCATTAATGGAAACTTCTTCGCAAACGTTAACAAAGTCATGTTCACAAGCTCATTAACACAAGGTGGTCCTCTGTAGCTCAGCTGGTAGAGCACGGCGCTTGTAACGCCAAGGTAGTGGGTTCGATCCCCGGGACCACCCATACACAAAAATGTATGCACGCATGACTGTAAGTCGCTTTGGATAAAAGCGTCTGCTAAATGGCATATTATTATTATATTACAAGATTTGTTTCCATGCCAGTTCATGTTTGTTTGTTTCTATTGTATATGGTATGCTGTTGGTCCAGTCTGAGGGTACTTCTATGTATTAATGTTGTAAATAATTATATCTGAAATAAATAAAAACATGCAAAACAGTCTTTTGGGAATGATTAAAAAAAATGCATCTGGGGTCAAAATGAGACCATGAGCTCATGTCTGCAGGGGAAATCGAACTTGCACCTAACCCATCTAAAATATTACCAGGCCAGCGCCATTGAGCCATCTGTGAGTGATAGCAGTTAGTGGTGAAATTGGTCAGTCAGGTGGCTTAGTAGATAACTCAAGCTTAGTGGCTTGAGCTATCCGCAAGTGAGGGCAATTTGCGCTGAATTTGGTCAGTTAGGTCATACCATAAAGTAACATAATGGTTGCTTCTAGGTAGGAGAGAGCAGAGCTTTAGCAGTTGTATTCTGTCATAATGGTAGTCACATACAGTGGGGAGAACAAGTATTTGATACACTGCCGATTTTGCAGGTTTTCCTACTTACAAAGCATGTAGAGGTCTGTAATATTTATCATAGGTACACTTCAACTGTGAGAGACGGAATCTAAAACTAAAATCCAGAAAATCACATTGTATGATTTTTAAGTAATTAATTTGCATTTTATTGCATGACATAAGTATTTGATACATCAGAAAAGCAGAACTTAATATTTGGTACAGAAACCTGTGTTTGCAATTACAGAGAGCATACGTTTCCTGTAGTTCTTGACCAGGTTTGCACACACTGCAGCAGGGATTTTGGCCCACTCCTCCATACAGACCTTCTCCAGATCCTTCAGGTTTCGGGGCTGTCGCTGGGCAATACGGACTTTCAGCTCCCTCCAAAGATTTTCTATTGGGTTCAGGTCTGGAGACTGGCTAGGCCACTCCAGGACCTTGAGATGCTTCTTACGGAGCCATTCCTTAGTTGCCCTGGCTGTGTGTTTCGGGTCGTTGTCATGCTGGAAGACCCAGCCACGACCCATCTTCAATGCTCTTACTGAGGGAAGGAGGTTGTTGGCCAAGATCTCGCGATACATGGCCCCATCCATCCTCCCCTCAATACGGTGCAGTCGTCCTGTCCTCTTTGCAGAAAAGCATCCCCAAAGAATGATGTTTCCACCTCCATGCTTCACGGTTGGGATGGTGTTCTTGGGGTTGTACTCATCCTTCTTCTTCCTCCAAACACGGCGAGTGGAGTTTAGACCTAAAAAGCTCTATTTTTGTCTCATCAGACCACATGACCTTCTCCCATTCCTCCTCTGGATCATCCAGAATGGTCATTGGCAAACTTCAGACGGGCCTGGACATGCGCTGGCTTGAGCAGGGGGACCTTGCGTGCGCTGCATGATTTTAATCCATAACGGCGTAGTGTGTTACTAATGGTTTTCTTTGAGACTGTGGTCCCAGCTCTCTTCAGGTCATTGACCAGGTCCTGCCGTTTAGTTCTGGGCTGATCCCTCACCTTCCTCATGATCATTGATGCTCCACGAGGTGAGATCTTGCATGGAGCCCCAGACCGAGGTTGATTGACCGTCATCTTGAACTTCTTCCATTTTCTAATAATTGCGCCAACAGTTGTTGCCTTCTCACCAAGCTGCTTGCCTATTGTCCTGTAGCCCATCCCAGCCTTGTGCAGGTCTACAATTTTATCCCTGATGTCCTTACACAGCTCTCGGGTCTTGGCCATTGTGGAGAGGTTGGAGTCTGTTTGATTGAGTGTGTGGACAGGTGTCTTTCATACAGGTAACGAGTTCAAACAGGTGCAGTTAATACAGGTAATGAGTGGAGAACAGGAGGGCTTCTTAAAGAAAAACTAACAGGTCTGTGAGAGCCGGAATTCTTACTGGTTGGTAGGTGATGAAATACTTATGTCATGCAATAAAATGCAAATTAATTACTTAAAAATCATACAATGTGATTTTCTGGATTTTTGTTGAAGTGTACCTATGATAAAAATTACAGACCTCTACATGCTTTGTAAGTAGGAAAACCTGCAAAATCGGCAGTGTATCAAATACTTGTTCTCCCCACTGTATTGTATTAAAAACACATATTTGTCGCATTATTCATTCAGAATTCGCTGCTTCAAGTTAAGTAGCCTACCTCTCCGCTCCTAGTTGGGCGTGCGAGATCAAATGTGCATAGTACAGTGCCTTGCAAAAGTATTAATTCCCCTTGGCGTTTTCCCTATTTTGTTG
>NW_028167008.1:0-1000 GCF_964263955.1 Coregonus lavaretus | reverse complement strand
ATTATTTTTCTGAGGTCTTGGCTGATTTCTTTTCATTTTCAAATGATGTCAAGCAAAGAGGCACTGAGTTTGAAGGTAGGCCTTGAAATACATCCACGGGTACACCTCCAATTGACTCAAATGATGTCAATTAGCCTATCAGAAGCTTCTAATGCCTGACCCACTGGAATTGTGATACAGTTAATTATAAGTGAAATAATCTGTCTGTAAACAATTGTTGGAAAAATTACTTGTGTCATGCACAAAGTAGATGTCCTAACCGACTTGCCAAAACGATAGTTTGTTAAAAATAAATGTGTGGAGTGGTTGAAAACGAGTTTTAATGACTTCAACCTAAGTGTATGTAAACTTCCGACTTCAACTGTGTGTGTATATATATATATATTTTTTTACATATATTGTCTAACTTAATGACAATGGATATGGACTTTCCATTGATAAACCCTCAAAAGGAAAGCACTAGAAACCTCTTGTTGACTTAGTAAATTGTTGGTCCCTCAGTTGGTATTTAATAAATGTCTCTCTCTCTCTCTCTCTCTCTCTCTCTCTCTCTCTCTCTCTCTCTCTCTCTCTCTCTCTCTCTCTCTCTCTCTCTCTCTCTCTCTCTCTCTCTCTCTCTCTCTCTCTCTCTCTCTCCTCTCTCTCCTCTCTCTCTCTCTCTCTCTCTCTCTCTCTCTCTCCTCTCTCTTCATCTCTCCTCTCTCTCTCTCTCTCTCTCTCTCTCTCTCTCCCCCTCTCTCTCTCTCCCCCTCTCTCTCTCTCTCAACACACCTCACAGAAAAAGCTTCCTCTGACAGCGCTGTCTCAAGCCATGGTGGACGGAGGCAGTCAGCTGGGAGAGGAGTCTCTGATTGGGTGAGTGTGGGTGAATTGACGGGTTAGACAACCAATCTGTCTGACACTGTGGTTATATGGAACAGATGAACCCTAGAGAGATGGAGAATATGTGGCTAACAAACGGACTTAATTATTATCAACTGTCTTTTCAGTCATTTCTTGT
>NW_028167009.1:25000-50144 GCF_964263955.1 Coregonus lavaretus | reverse complement strand
TAGGCCTTTCATATTCAAATCGTTTTCATCAATACTGTGTACATTTTGTTGATTTCAACCACAGGTAGAGACACAAGAAATCACAGGGCAGTTCTTCGGCTCTCAGCATGTTGTCTTCACCATTTCAACAGTCAGAAGGGAAGACAGATCAAGGAAACATAACTATGTCTAATAACTGGAAGAGATTTGATCAAATGGCCCTAATTGGAGCATTACAGTGAGCAACCTACCGACTGCGTGCTCATTTGAATCCAGCCTGCTTCTATCTGATTGGCTGCACCCTTTAATGAGAGGAAAATATTAGAATCGTTCAGGAGACTGCTCCACCTTGCTGCTTCACATCTGAGTCAGGTTAACAGCAACACCGAGGTTTATTCAATAGCTGTTGCTTCACCATGACAGAGTGCTTATGTAGTATGGCTGTAGTTGTTCAGCTGGAGAAGTTGAGGGAGCATGGGAACGGGAGTTGCACGGAGCTGGAAGTGAACCTCAACATTAAACACAATAATGAATACGTCCCCATGGCTAAAGTTCACTGCCTCCGCTACGTTCTACAGCTGTAACATGGAGAGTGTTGATCAATCAAATCAATCAAAGTTATTTATAAAACCCTTTTTACATCAGCAGATGTCACAAAGTGCTGTACAGAAACCCAGCCTAAAACCCCAAACATCAAACAATGCAGATGTAGAAGCAGTGCCATACTTGCTCTGTTGTTATGTCAGGTGCAGCTCACTGGACAAGGATTCTAGACGATATTGAATGGACTCAGTACTATTGGTATTATTTCTCCTCGTTTGGGTTCATTTGGAGGTCATGGATTAGCAGCTATATCAGAGCACTCATTCCAGGAAATGACAGCAATATTATCCTGGCAAGGTCCTGAAAGTAAACATGAATGTACAAGGTGGTGTAACTTAGTGTTTTAAAAGGAGTGTCCAGTGAAGCACCCATCCTTTTAGTCATCTCCTCCTGCACTCGATTGTGTTAGAGAAAATGAGGTAATGACGTTATCCAAGCCAAGGTGTGTGTTTGTATTCCTGTTTTCTATTTCTCCATTTCCAGCTTTTGTAGAACACTCCTCATAGAAATAGTTGACTTCCCTCAACAGACGACACTCTCAATGTCACTGGGACACACACATCTTTGCTCAGACATTTGCCATATTGCCACATGAATGGTTCTTCTCTCTGGCTACGTGAGACTTTCAACATCTCCTCCTCTGTGTTATTTTATTTGCCTGTGTCCAATCATAATGTTTTGAACTTCCTTACATTTCTTTTACTTCTCAGATGATAGCTGTCAATTTCGTTGAATGAGTCCCTGAAGCAGAATTATATGCATTACGGTTTCTGCCATGTGTGATTTAATGTTATATACTGTTATACTGAAGCCTCTCCTCTCCTCTCCTCTCCTCTCCTCTCCTCTCCTCTCCTCTCCTCTTCTCTTCTCTTCTCTTCTCTTCTCTTCTCTTCTCTTCTCTTCTCTTCTCTTCTCTTCTCTTCTCTTCTCTTCTCTTCTCTTCTCTTCTCTTCTCTTCTCTTCTCTTCTCTTCTCTTCTCTTCTCTTCTCTTCTCTTCTCTTCTCTTCTCTTCTCAAACACAGCCTTCTCTCTTCTCTTCTCTTCTCTTCTCTTCTCTTCTCTTCTCTTCTCTTCTCTTCTCTTCTCTTCTCTTCTCTTCTCTTCTCTTCTCTTCTCTTCTCTTCTCTTCTCTTCTCTTCTCTTCTCTTCTCCTCCTCTCCTCTCCTCTCCTCTCCTCTCCTCTCCTCTCCTCTCCTCTCCTCTCCTCTCCTCTCCTCTCCTCTCCTCTCCTCTCCTCTCCTCTCCTCTCCTCTCCTCTCCTCTCCTCTCCTCTCTTCTTACCCAGCAGTCTAACTAACAGTATGAAGTGGAGTGACTGTATGGTACATGTGGAACACCAGTGTCAGTCCCTCCCGTCTCCACATGACAGGGCTCAGGCCTTGTATTGACAACCAGATCTATAGTCTGCTGACAGGCTCACAGTGGGGACCAATGGGCTGGGGAAAATCTGTGTCTAAATCCGTCATCTGGCCCAGTCATATCAGAGTGGCAGACTCAAGAGGTCCACCATAGCTAAGCTGACCATCTCCAGCCAGCCTCTGTGAGAGAAGGCTGTGTTTGACTGTTGATGTATACTCCCAGCAGACTGTAGAGATGTCAAATGAAATGGTTGAGCTGTCTTGACTGTGGCAGCAGGGGCAGGGCCTAGGGGTCTGTCCTATTGGAGAAGGGGAGGAGGAGTAATAACATCAACTTCACTTTTCACAAATTCTATTTTTAGGGGATTGTTAATTTGTTAAATAACTGGTCATCTTCGACCTTTGTATTATGGTGTGTGTGTGTGTGTGTGTGTGTATGTAGAGGGACAGAGAGAGAGAGTTTACACGTGCTTTCCCAGGGGCCCAGATAAAGCTAGAGACATGTGAGGAGTTCATTCAGTTGGTAACAGGAAACTACGAGTGAAACAAAGAAAGAAAGAGATAAAGAAAGAAATAAAGAAAGAAAGAAAGAGAGAGCTCTGGTCTGATGACCCCAGAAGGGAGGCAGAGTGTGTGTCCTTTTTTACAAGGTAATTATCACTAATGATAGCGAGGGCAGGCGGGGTGCACGTCGAACATAACTCACTGGTCACTAGAGAAAGTGACAGGGGAAGGGAGCCAATCGGAGCTCTCCAAACGCTCATCCAGCTCAGCGAACACTCGGCTGTTATGTAAACCCTGGTCTGTTTCTTCCCTGGGCTATGATGATAAAGTAAAGGAGTTAGGCTGTGTCATGTCCCTGGTCTCTGTCTGAACAGTCCAGAGCAACACCTAAGGAGCTGTTAAGCCATCAGAGTGGGAGCAGACATGGGATAACGTCGTTTAGAATGAAACACTGTTGAGGGGGAGACATTTTGTTTCAGATAATGGGTCTGTAAATGCAGGGCAGTACATTAGTCGGATTGCTGTCCAACACCGGATGTAACGCTGCGTTCTGTGGTTGAGGGATTGTGACCTGGAGTAAAAAAAACACCACAACCAGTTTATCTCTTTCAGAGAGAGGTGACGGTTTGGAAGATCCAAGCCTCCCCTGTTGTCAGTAAAATTAGTAATTTCACTGTTGTTCATAACCTCAACAGCATGTTTTATGCGTGCAGCAGCTATGTAAAGTTGATACTATTTACTTTTTTTTTTTTTATCTAATGGTAGTAAAGTATAAGAATGACAAACAAATGACATACACATTGTTAACTTTTAATGCCAAGCTTTAGTTAAGCCTTCATGTACTATGGATTGACTGTGGCACTTCTCTTTGGCTCATTAAGGCTCACTTTGTGAACATGTATGTGAGACAAGTAATTAGTGGGAAGTGGAGGTTTTCTTTGTATGAAACGCCGGAGTCAAACAGTCACACTGTAATTGGTACAAAGTGGCGGCCTGTCTACCATTAGCCACTTGAACCCTGGAGGCTGTCTGTGAGGAGGGATGTGTGTGTGTGTGTGTGTGTGTGTGTGAGTGAAGAGGTTGCAGGTGGAAAGGATCTCCCTTGACCCTCATTTCCTACAAAATACCAATGTACACCTGAGACCCTGTTTTTTTTTTTTGTTGCAGCGAAAGCACGATGGTTCTGTCCGAAATGGAAGTTACAGTTGAATGAGGAAGTGTTCCATATGCCATTTCCTGAAGGAAAAAAAAAAGGTGGTATAAACTTCCCTTCCCTCACAACGGCATCATGAACTTTACCCAGTACCAGGACATTTTAGCCAAAAACCTGGTTGCCTCTGCCAGGGGGCTGACACTTGGCCACAAGTGGATCTTCCAGCAAAACAATAACCCCAGGCACTAACCAAAATCCACAAATAAATTGTTAATGACCAAAAAAATCTACATTTTGCAATGGCCATCTCAGTCTCCGGACTTGAACCCCATTGAAAACCCGTTGTTTGAATTGAAAAGGGCAGTCCATAAGAGCAGACAAAGGATATCAAGCATCTGGAAAGATTCTGTATGGAGGAATGGTCTAAGATCCCTCCCAACGTGTTCTTCAGCTCATAAAACATTCTGGAAAAACCCTCAGTGTTGTTATCCTCGTAGGGGGAGGGTGCTAGAATATTGAAAATGGGTGACAATAATTTTGACCTGTATCTTTTTGAGATTTTAAAATAAATCTCTTTCTCTGAGCAATTGTATTAGTATAAAATAATATAATTTCCCATTTTTTTTCAGCATACAATGCAGCTCAGTATTTGAATTATTTAGTATTTGTATTATTTATATAGTTTTTGCACATCTTTATCAAGGGTGCCAATAATTATGGACCTAACTGTACAGCTGTTTTAAAGAACATAATTCCTCCTAAGAATGTTCAAAAGCCAGTGAGTTAGAGGATAACTTTGTGGAAAAGTAATGTGGACATGCTGTAACTAATACCCTTAACAAATTCAATAAATATTTGAACAGAGTGTCAGGAGTGGAGTGTAGTGGGATGTGGAATCACACTTAGGACACAGAGATATAAATCCAAAGGTCTTTAGTGAAGTCCGTAGTACACGCCAAACACGGCAACAGGCCACAGGCGAAAACAAACGCACACTAGACTGACCAAAGTAAATATGCACAACGTGCAGGACTCTCTAATACAACACGAAAATAAGAGAGAACAAAATACAGAGGACCAAACAACCACACGACAGTAGAACAATTACACACAACACCTGACCTAACACAAGGAAACTAAATAGGGTGCCTAATGAACACTAAACAATAAACAGGTGTGACAAACAGACAAAACCAATCAAACATGAAACATCGAACGGTGGCAGCTAGTACTCCGGAGACGACGACCGCCGAAGCCTGCCCGAACAAGGAGAAGGGGCCGCCTCGGCGGAAACCGTGACACAGAGAACATTTCTCAGCAACAGAGAGCAAAGTGTCGGCATGACTTCCTGGGCGACAGACTCGCAGATGTTTATATATTGAAATTAGATATATTTTTCTCTAATCTCAGACACTATCATTGTGCATTAACCTCTACGGAATCGGTGTCCCGTATACAGGACGGTTGAGCTAACGTGCGCTAATGTGATTAGCATGAATGTTGTAAGTAACAGCAAACTTTCCAGGACATAGAAATGTCTTATATGGGCAGAAAGCTTAAATTCTTGTTAATCTAACTGCACTGTCCAATTTACAGTAGCTATTAAAGTGAAAAAATACCATGCTATTGTTTGAGGAGAGTGCACAACAACAAAAAAATGTATCACGGCAACTGGTTTGATACATTCACCTCTGAAGGTAAATAATGTACTTACATTCAGTAATTTTGCTCTAATTTGTCATCCTAAGGGTCCCAGAGATAAAATGTAGCATAGTTTTGTTTGATAAAATCAATTTTTATATTAAAATGTAGGAACTGGGTTCTACAGTTTGAACCCTGCTGTCTCTGGCTCCACACCCACCCCGCCCGGCCATCAAGATGTGTGAAAGTTAGTGTATAAGCTAATGATCCATCATATATGACATTCTTGGGAGTGTGTACATTCTTAGATTTTGTATTACCATATCATTTTTGTATGTTCTCTATAGTTACAGTTGAAGTCGGAAGATTACATACACCTTAGCCAAATATATTTAAACTCAGTTTTTCACAATTCCTGACATTTAATCCTAGCAAAAATTCCCTGTTTTAGGTCAGTTAGGATCACCACTTTCTTATAAGAATGTGAAATGTCAGATTAATAGTAGAGAGAATGATTTATCTCAGCTTTTATTTCTTTCATCACATTCAAGGTGGGTCAGAAGTTTACATACACTCAATTAATATTTGGTAGAATTGCCTTTAAATTGATTAACTTGGGTCAAACGTTTCGGGTAGCCTTCCACAAGCTTCCCACAATAAGTTAGGTGAATTTTGGCCCA
The DNA here is from genome assembly GCF_964263955.1 of Coregonus lavaretus. Taxonomy (NCBI): domain Eukaryota; kingdom Metazoa; phylum Chordata; class Actinopteri; order Salmoniformes; family Salmonidae; genus Coregonus; species Coregonus lavaretus. The sequence goes on along the minus strand of NW_028167009.1, from coordinate 44,225 downwards.
TTCCTCCTGACAGAGCTGGTGTAACTGAGTCAGGTTTGTAGGCCTCCTTGCTCGCACACACTTTTTCAGTTCTGGCCACAAATCTTCCATAGGATTGAAGTCAGGGCTTTGTGATTGCCACTCCAATACCTTGACGTTGTTGTCCTTAAGCCACTTTGCCACAACTTTGGAAGTATGCTTGGGGTCATTGTCCATTTGGAAGACCCATTTGTGACCAAGCTTTAACTTCCTGACTGATGTCTTGAGATGTTGCTTCAATATATCCACATAATGTTCCTTCCTCATGATGCCATCTATTTTGTGAAGTGCACCAGTCCCTCCTGCAGCAAAGCACCCCCACAGCTTGATGTTGTCACCCCTGTACTTCATGGTTGGGATGGTGTTCTTTGGCTTGCAAACAACCCCCTTTTTCCTCCAAACATAACGATGGTCATTATGGCCAAACAGTTCTATTTTTGTTTCATCAGACCAGAGGACATTTCTCCAAAAAGTATGATCTTTGTCCCCATGTGCTGTTGCAAACCGTAGTCTGGCTTTTTTATGGCGGTTTTGGAGCAGTGGCTTCTTCCTTGCTGAGCCGACTTTCAGGTTATGTCAATATAGGACTCGTTTTACTGTGGATATACATACTTTTGTACCTGTTTCCTCCTGCATCTTCACAAGGACCTTTGCTGTTGTTCTGGGATTGATTTGCACTTTTGACACCAAGGTACGTTCATCTCTAGGAGACAGAACGCGTCTCCTTCCTGAGCGGTATGACGGCTGCGTGGTCCCATGGTGTTTATACTTGCATACTATTGTTTGTACAGATGAAAGTGGTACCTACAGGCATTTGGAAATTGCTCCCAAGGATGAACCAGACTTGTGGAGGTCTACACATTTTTTTTTCTGAGGTCTTGGCTGATTTCTTTTGATTTTCCCATGATGTCAAGCAAAGAGGCACTGAGTTTGAACGTAGGCCTTGAAATAGTGGGAATGATGTCAATTAGCCTACCATTACATCATTTTCTGGAATTTTCCAAGCTGTTTAAAGGCACAGTCAACTTAGTGTATGTAAACTTCTGACCCACTTGAATTGTGATACAGTGAATTATAAGTGAAATAATCTGTCTGTAAACAATTGTTGGAAAAATTACTTGTGTCATGCACAAAGTAGATGTCCTAACCGACTTGCCAAAACTATAGTTTGTTAACAAGAAATATGTGGAGTGGTTGAAAAACGAGTTTTAATGACTCCAACCTAAGTGTATATAAACTTCCGACTTCAACTGTATGTACTTGAAAATGTATAAATTGACCAATTCGGCACATTTGGGCAGACTTGATACAAAATAGTCCAGTATTGCAATGCTTCACTGGATCAATCTGAAACTTTGCACACACACTGCTTTCATCTAGTGGCCATAAGCTAAATTGCGCCTAAACTGAAAATTGAAAGAAAAAAAAAAGGGTCCAATCCTTAAGAGGTTAATGAAATCGTGTGAGAGAGAATGGGTTTGAGCAGGGTTGTGACACAGGTCATGTTTTCATATCGCATGTGAACCCTCCTACCAAAGCTTGACATAGGATGCTTATCTGACTGGACTATCAAAGACAGGATCTTATTTGACTGGACTATCAAAGACAGGACCTTATCTGACTGGGTTATTAGACAGGACCTTATCTCACTGGACTATCAAAGACCTTATCTGACTGGACTATCAAATACCTTCTCTGACTGGAATATCAAAGACAGGACCTTATCTGACTGGACTATCAAATACCTTATCTAACCGAACTATCAAAGACAGGACCTTATCTGACTGGGCTATCAAAGACAGCACTTGATCTGACTGGACTATCAAAGAGAGGACATTATCTGACTGGACTATCAAATACAGGACCTTATCTGACTGGATTTTCAAAGACAGGACCTTATCTGACTGGACTATTAGACAGGAACTTATCTGAATGGACTATCAAAGACAGGACCTTATCTGACTGGTCTATCAAAGACAGGTCATTATCTGACTGGACTATCAAACACAGGACGTTATCTGACTGGATTATCAAAGACAGGACCTTATCTGACTGGACTATTAGACAGGACCTTATCTGACTGGACTATCAAAGACCTTATCTGACTGGATTATCAAACACAGGACCTTATCTGACTGGGAAGGAAAGGAAAGGAGAGTTTACTTACAGTTTTTCTCAATTGCTAAAACACTAAACCCTATTGTCTGAACCAAATGCTCAGTTGCCTGAACCCACTGATTGAATCAATCACTCTTTTGGCAAAACCATAAGCACTTTTCACCTGTTTAGACATAACTTGCCAACACATTTTCACTGTGATGCACCCGTGCTGCATAATGGTGAGCACAGGTGACAAAAGTCAAACACAATTAGAGCACAGGTGTCACCACTTGAACACAACAACTCAAAATTGATCACACTTGTGGCTAATGATGTGAGGGAACATATACAGTAAGCCAGTTCAGAGAGCACTGGTTTGTGAGGCCCTACAATGGATAGAAATCTGAGAGGAAGAGTTCGTGTGAGAGGAGGTCGAGGTGGTCGAGGTGGTCAGCGAAGACAAAGAACAGTAATATCTGATGAAATCAGAGCTACTGTGATTGACCATGTTCTTGTCCATGGTATGAGCATGAGGGAGGCTGGACAAAGGGTACAACCAAACATCAGTAGATTCACTGTGTCCACCATAATCCGAAGATTTAGAGAAGAGAACAGGTAATTACCTTTTTTTAACATTATAGTACAGTATGTAAATGTTGACAGCAATTACTGTATGACATACTATATACTGTACCACAGTATACTGTAAGTAAATATACGTTTCAGTACATCACTGTACCAATGTACTGTAGTATTGTAATGGAGGGTTGGTCTAACTGTTTGTAGGCCTAGTATTCCATGTATATTTTTTGTAACTCCATGTTCTCTTTTTGTAGAATTGAAAGACTGCCACATGGGGGTGGGAGGACAGGTATGTTCTCCCCACACCAAGAGACCCTAATTGTTGATATGGTCCGTGAGAACAATGCCATTAAACTGAGCGAAATTCAGCAGAAGATCATTGAGGACCATTTCAATTTTGAGGGTATCAACAGTGTCAGCCTCTCTACTGTTGATCGTGTCCTCAAGCGCAACAGACTGCGCATGAAACAGCTATACAGAGTGCCCTTTGATCGCAACTCAGACAGAGTCAAAGAGCAAAGATTCCAGTATGTACAGGTTGGCATATATCCAGACACATTCAATGTTGATTACTCTAAGTAGTGATTTACTGTAGTGGCCTAAATCACTTTTTCCGTATCACTTACAAAACTATATCTATTTCTACAGAGGGTTTTTCAACTGGATGCAATGGAAAGACCCCATCAATACATCTACATGGATGAAGCTGGGTTTAATCTCACCAAAAGGAGAAGGAGAGGCCGTGATGTGATTGGCCATCGGGCCATTGTTGGTGTTCCTGGGCAGCGTGGTGGCAATGTCACATTATGTGCTGCCATCAGCAATCATGGGGTTGTCCACCATCATGCCAACCTGGGGCCCTACAACACTCACCAGCTCCTCATTTTCCTCAATCACATGCGAGATGCTTTGTTAGGGCAGCAGGATGAGCATCCCATCTATGTTGTTGTTTGGGACAATGTGAGTTTTCACAGAGCCCTCCAGGTTAGAGAGTGGTACAATATGAACCAAGGTTTTATCAATCTTTGCCTTCCACCGTACTCCCCTTTCCTAAACCCCATTGAGGAATTCTTCTCCTCATGGCGGTGGAAGGTATATGAACGCCAACCTTACACCAGGGTAAATCTCCTGCAAGCCATGGGACTTGCCTGTGGTGACATAGGTGTGGAGGCATGCCAAGCCTGGATACGGCATGCCAGGGGTTTTTTCCCCCGTTGCCTGGCCAGACAAAATGTGGCCTGTGATGTAGATGAAGTCCTGTGGCCTGACCCAGTACGGAGACATGATGCTGTGGCTGAGTAATGCACTTATTTGTATATTTTTGTACTTTATTTTTACATGGGCTTACTGTACACAAGTGGCAAACGCATAAGATTTCTGTTTGTTTTTACAAGTGCTACATGTAAATGCACAGTTTTTTTTTGTTTTGCAACATGCATTTAGCCTACAGTGAACAATAAACATTTATTTATCCAGCTTCATGTCCTGAGCATTGTGTTTTCTATTTTTCTACGTAGTGTTTAGTGACTGTTCAGTAGTGTTTTTTATTTTGATTGACTCGGGGCACGATTTGACAACATAGTTCAGTTTTGAGCACAGATTGAACTGTTTTGGGGTGAAAGTTTGGTTTTGCAAGAAGAGTCTGAGGTTTTGTGAATGTTGCTTGAAAATTGGGTTTTGTGTTCACAGTTAAGAGAAAAGGAGAGCAGCTTTCAAGAAATGTGTCTTAGCAATCGAGAAAAACTGTAATCTCCTTCAAACGGTCCAAGTTAAGCAAGGAGGTCAAACTAATGTGATGGTATTTGTGTCATGTTGATACTGTTGGGGCTATTACGGTGGCATCCTCCTCACGTTATAAAATGTTGAATGCATATTTAAAGATACTGTATAAGTACCACTCAAAACCTTCAAAGGTACAGCTCAGAAGTGAATTATGTTTTTGTTTCCACGTTCCCTAACCCTAACCCACAGATAGTGACATTTGCCAGGACAATGTATAGAGAGAGATTCACAACTATAAGTCCACGCACACTAACAGGTCAATTTAGTGGGTTAAACACTGGGTGCAAATGGTCAATCCAAAAGGAAACACTGAAGCCTATCAAGAGAGAGTGAAACATTTATATCTATCATATTGCAAATAGAGAAAACTATAGTAAACACCGACACATCCGCTGCAGGCTTATTTGAGGGTTCAGTAGAGATAGAGGCTTACAGTGTCTAACGTAGTAAAAGCTGATGTTGGTGGACTTAACAGTGTCTAACGTAGTAAAAGCTGATGTTGGTGGACTTAACAGTGTTTAACGTAGTAAAAGCTGATGTTGGTGGACTTAACAGTGTTTAACGTAGTAAAAGCTGATGTTGGTGGACTTAACAGTGTCTAACGTAGTAAAAGCTGATGTTGGTGGACTTAACAGTGTTTAACGTAGTAAAAGCTGATGTTGGTGGACTTAACAGTGTTTAACGTAGTAAAAGCTGATGTTGGTGGACTTAACAGTGTCTAACGTAGTAAAAGCTGATGTTGGTGGACTTAACAGTGTTTAACGTAGTAAAAGCTGATGTTGGTGGACTTAACAGTGTTTAACGTAGTAAAAGCTGATGTTGGTGGACTTAACAGTGTCTAACGTAATAAAAGCTGATGTTGGTGGACTTAACAAAGGCTCTTAATTCATAGGTATCTTAATACATCATCTATCTACTGTCATGTTTTAAAACAAGCCCTGCTTAGAGAAGTACTGTTTGCGAAGGGCTTGTTGAGCTGTTGTGGAGTGTGCACAGAGTTAACGTATGTGTGTGAGTTCACTTCACTAAGGTTGGCTGTTTTGTATAGCCATAGAAATGGGAGACAGATGACAACAGGGCAGTACCAGAAGGATTAAAAAGAGCTCAGATGAGCTGAGGGGAATTAGGCTTTATCCCTATCCTCACGTCTACATTACATTTAGAAACCCCCGAACGATCCATTTCTGACCAAAGCGCCCCAATCGCCAAGCCTTTATCACCACGTTAATCTCTTTAATTAATTACCGGCGCATGCCAGGGAGTGTTTGTCCAAACCAGGAGCGCTGCTAACGCTACAAGAGGGAGGTAGAGAGAGAGAGAGAGAAATAGAAGTGGAGAGAGAGCGAGAGAGAAGTGGGAAATGGTGAGAGGTGGTGATGATGTTTCATCATAGCCTACGGGGGTGATTGAGCCAGCGCTCTGATACCTGAGTATATTTGGCTGGCTGCCTAAGCACTCAAACAGACAGAGAGGATTTTCATTTTGGTGTGTAAGAGGCTTTTTTCCCTACCGCCATCTAATGCAGGACTTAAAAGGTAAGCACAATCTGCCAGCGTTCACCTATGTGGCGTGATGCCACGTGCCCATGATGAAAACAAGTGCCCTGGGTAAACTAAGAGGAGGATCATGGGAAGGCTGGGTGGCATGCAGGAAGTTATACAGGAAACAGGAAACTGAGGCAAGAATCACATTTTTTGTAATTTTTAATGAATTCTTCAGTTGAACAGTACAGTTCATCTATTAATATGCTCAAAATGATAACATAATATGCAATGGTACAGTATGCTTCATACAGTCAATTGTACAGTAGGCTGGCCTACAATACCACAAATAATTCCCAGGCTTGCTCACCCACAATATATATATTTTAATCAGATACAATTTTAATTGTCACATGCGTCGTAAACAACACGTGTAGACTAACAGTGAAATGCTTACTGACGGGCCCTTCCCAACAAAGCAGTATAATAATAATAATAATAATAATAATAGTAATAATAATAAAAATAATATACAAAAATAATAACACAAGGAATAAATACACAATGAGCAATGACAGCTTGGCTATATACAGTTGAAGTCGGAAGTTTACATACACTTTACATTAAAACTTGTTTTTCAACCACTCCACAAATGTCTTGTTAACAAACTATAGTTTTGGCAAGTCGGTTAGGACATCTACTTTGTGCATGACACAAGTAATTCTTCCAACAATTGTTTACAGACAGATTATTTCACTTATAATTCACTGTATCACAATTCCAGTGGGTCAGAAGTTTACATACACTAAGTTGACTGTGCCTTTAAACAGCTTGGAAAATTCCAGAAAATTATGTCATGGCTTTAGAATCTTCTGATAGGCTAATTGACATAATTTGAGTCAATTGGAGGTGTACCTTTGGATGTATTTCAAGGCCTACGTTCAAACTCAGTGCCTCTTTGCTTGAAATAATGGGAAAATAAAAAGAAATCATCAAAGACCTCAGAAAAAATGTTTAGACCTCCACAAGTCTGGTTCATCCTTGGGAGCAATTTCCAAACGCCTGAAGGTACCACTTTAATTTTTTTTTGGTAATTTAGCAGACGCTCTTATCCAGAGCGACTTACAGGAGCAATTAGGGTTAAGTGCCTTGCTCAAGGGCACATCGACAGATTTTTCACCTAGTCGGCTTTTTCAACCAGCGATCTTTCGGTTACTGGCACAACGCTCTTAACCACTAAGCTACCTGCCGCCCCTACTATCTGTACAAACAATAGTATGCACGTTTAAACACCATGGGACCACGCAGACATCATAACGCTCAGGAAGGAGACGCGTTCTGTTTCCTAGAGATTAACGTACTTTGGTACGAAAAGTGCAAATCAATCCCAGAACAACAGCAAAGGATCTTGTGAAGATGCTGGAGGAAACAGGTACAAAAGTATGTATATCCACAGTAAAACGAGTCCTATATTGACATAACCTGAAAGTCGGCTCAGCAAGGAAGAAGCCACTGCTCCAAAACCGCCATAAAAAAGCCAGACTACGGTTTGCAACTGCACATGGGGACAAAGATCGTACTTTTTGGAGAAATGTCCTCTGGTCTGATTAAACAAAAATAGAACTGTTTGGCCATAATGACCATCGTTATGTTTGGAGGAAAAAGGGGGTTGTTTGCAAGCCGAAGAACACCATCCCAACCGTGAAGCACGTGGGTAGCATTATCATGCTGTGGGTCTGCTTTGCTGCAGGAGGGACTGGTGCACTTCACAAAATAGATGGCATCATGAGGAAGGAAAATTATGTGGATATTTTGAAGCAACATCTCAAGACATCAGTCAGAAAGTTAAAGCTTGGTCGCAAATGGGTCTTCCAAATGAACAATGACCCCAAGCATACTTCCAAAGTTGTGTCAAAATGCCTTAAGGACAACAAAATCAAGGTATTGGAGTGGCCATCACAAAGCCACATCACAAATTATAGATAATGTGTGGGAAGAACTGAAAAAGTGTGTTCGAGCAAGGAGGCCTACAATCCTGACTCAGTTACACCAGCTCTATCAGGATGAATGGTCCAAAATTCACCCAACTTATTGTGGGAAGCTTGTGGAAGGCTACCCGAAACGTTTGACCCAAGTTAAACAATTTAAAGGCAATGCTACCAAATACTAATTGCGTGTATGTAAACTTCTGACCCACTGAGAATGTGATGAAATAAATAAAAGCTGAAATAAATCATTCTCTCAACTATTATTCTGACATTTCACATTCTTAAAATAAAGTGGTGATCCTAACTGACCTAAGACAGGGAATTTCTACTAGGATTAAATGTCAGGAATTGTGAAAAACAGAGTTTAATTGTATTTGGCTAAGGTGTATGTAAACTTCCGACTTCAACTGTACATGGGGTACCAGTACCGAGTCGATGTGCAGGGGTACGAGGAAATTGAGGTAGATATGTACATATAGTTAGGGGCTAAAGTGACTAGGCAACAGGCTAGATTATATAGAGTAGCAGCAGTGTGTGTGTGTGGTGAGAATGGAAGTGTGTAAGTGTGTGTGGGGTGACGGTGTGTGTGTGTGTGTGTGTGTGTGTGTGTGTGTGTGTGTGTGTGTATGTGTTGGAGTGTCAGTGTATGTGTGAATGTGGGGGTAGAGTCCAGTGCGTGTGTGCATAGAGTCAAAAATAGTTAGTGCAGAAAGGGTCAATGCATAAGACCACTAAATAGTTAACCAAACAGCTACCCGGACTATCTGCATTGACCCTTCTTGCACTAACTTGGCTTGTAGGAGAACTTAAGAGTTGACAGCCAGAGCTGAGTCACAGTGAGTATGTTACTGAGTGACATCTGAATAAATATTTAATAAAAGAGACAAGATGATACACACAGAGGTCAAAGGGCAGCTCTTAGAGGAGGAGAAGGCGTAGAGGAATCCTTTATTTCCACGACAGACAGAAAAAGTGTGCCCACTTTAGTTCATGTTCACATGGAATGACCAGACTTTTTTCTTTAATGAGACTGCATCAGATAAAGTTAAATAGTTGTTTGAGGTGATTTCAACAAATGGTCAAATGAAAGAGATCTGGAAGAGAATCAGACAGACAAGCTGCATCAGATTAGGAAATTGGGGCACAATTTCCCTTAAGAGGATACGATTCAGCTGTAGCTTAAAAACTATTTTACACTGAGGCCTGCTGTCCAAGACCATTCCAGCTCAGTGCTGTTGCCCTACACCCAGACCACAAAGAAGCAACACAGTACCACAGGGTTGGTACTACACACTACTAGTCATGGACACCGGGTTAGGGTAAGGGTTGGTACTACACACTACTAGTCATGGACACCGGGTTAGGGTAAGGGTTAGTACTACACACTACTAGTCATGGACACCGGGTTAGGGTAAGGGTTAGTACTACACACTACTAGTCATGGACACCGGGTTAGGGTAAGGGTTGGTACTACACACTACTAGTCATGGACACCGGGTTAGGGTAAGGGTTAGTACTACACACTACTAGTCATGGACACCGGGTTAGGGTAAGGGTTGGTACTACACACTACTAGTCATGGACACCGGGTTAGGGTAAGGGTTGGTACTACACACTACTAGTCATGGACACCGGGTTAGGGTAAGGGTTAGTACTACACACTACTAGTCATGGACACCGGGTTAGGGTAAGGGTTAGTACTACACACTACTAGTCATGGACACCGGGTTAGGGTAAGGGTTAGTACTACACACTACTAGTCATGGACACCGGGTTAGGGTAAGGGTTAGTACTACACACTACTAGTCATGGACACCGGGTTAGGGTAAGGGTTGGTACTACACACTACTAGTCATGGACACCGGGTTAGGGTAAGGGTTAGTACTACACACTACTAGTCATGGACACCGGGTTAGGGTAAGGGTTAGTACTACACACTACTAGTCATGGACACCGGGTTAGGGTAAGGGTTGGTACTACACACTACTAGTCATGGACACCGGGTTAGGGTAAGGGTTGGTACTACACACTACTAGTCATGGACACCGGGTTAGGGTAAGGGTTGGTACTACACACTACTAGTCATGGACACCGGGTTAGGGTAAGGGTTGGTACTACACACTACTAGTCATGGACACCGGGTTAGGGTAAGGGTTAGTACTACACACTACTAGTCATGGACACCGGGTTAGGGTAAGGGTTAGTACTACACACTACTAGTCATGTGAAATAATCTGATTTATAATAAAAAAATATGCCCTGACAAATATTCTTATACTTTCAGGTGTAACCTAAAACATTATCCCAGTTTGATATGCTGCTTGTGTATTCATTCCCATATCAGCTAAAAATAGAATGTCAAGGAGTAAAAAAGCATATTACTAGCTAGTTGGCTACAGCAAGTTCTACTATTTCACAATAGCCTGTAATCACTAGTTATTACTTCTAAACAAAATACCTTTTTGGGTGGATTCTTGTTGTTTGGTTTACTGTTTGAACAGTCGCTGAGATATTATATTTGGTTATCAATTCAAAATAGGCTACTTTGATGAACTAGTCATGTACACAGGGTTAGGGTAAGGGTTAGTACTACACACTACTAGTCATGTGAAATAATCTGATTTATAATTTAAAAAATATGCCCTTATATAAGGAGATCTTAGTCACGCAATTTTACATCTAATTAAGATTTTTGGTGCAGTATTTGTGAATGGAAACATGTGCATGAAAACGGGTTGTCTCTCGTTGGATGAGAACAAAGACTTTATTGAAGAATCCCTACTGTTGACCAATCACCGACGAAGGGGCGCAGACTTCGCCTCCGAACTTCGGCTTGCCTCCAGAAAAAAAATGTGTGTGCCTGAAAAGCCGGTAGTCCAAAACTAACAAAAACATCACTCTTCCGAACTGTTTCGGCTGTGAAGCATGCAGGCGCCTTTAGTACTATACAGGGTTTGGGTTAGGGTAAGGGTTAGGGGTGGTGTTAGAATTAGTGGTTAGTGTAAGGGTTAGTGTTTGGGTTTCACAGGTATGACACTGCACACTTCTTTCTAGAGTTAATACTCATCTTTGAATAATTAAACTTGGGGGACAGATGTTTGTTACAGAACATTATGTTAATATTGTGCTTTTATGATTTTATGTATGAACATGTAATCGGGCTCCTGATGTATTTGTGAGACACTGGGACAACCTCTCTCAGATCGGTCTTTTGCGTCTGGCGTCTCTGGTATCTCTGGTATCTCTGGTCTCTCTGGTCTCTCTGGTCTCTCTGGTATCTCTGGTCTCTCTGGTCTCTCTGGTATCTCTGGTCTCTCTGGACTCTTTGGTCTCTCTGGTCTCTCTGGTATCTCTGGTCTCTCTGGTATCTCTGGTCTCTCTGGTATCTCTGGTCTCTCTGGTATCTCTGGTCTCTCTGGTCTCTCTGGTCTCTCTGGTCTCTCTGGTATCTCTGGTATCTCTGGTCTCTCTGGTCTCTCTGGTCTCTGGACTCTGGTCTCTCTGGTCTCTCTGGACTCTGGTCTCTCTGGTCTCTCTGGTATCTCTGGTATCTCTGGTCTCTCTGGTATCTCTGGTCTCTCTGGTATATCTGGTCTCTCTGGTATCTCTGGTCTCTCTGGTATCTCTGGTCTCTCTGGTATCTCTGGTATCTCTGGTCTCTCTGGACTCTGGTCTCTCTGGTCTCTCTGGTCTCTCTGGTCTCTCTGGACTCTCTGGTCTCCAAGGTTTAATGGGGCAAATTGAAATATAACAATAAAGAATAGATCTTACCCCTCTGCTCTTACAGTGCAGGCTAAGGATCTACTTAGTTGAGGCTAAGGACCTACTTCACGTTCTACTCATCTGAGCATATTTTTTCCCTTTAAGTTTCAACTCTTACTTTTCTCTGGCTGCTAGACTTTGAAACCTAACATTTCCCCGTACCGTTAAACATACCAAGAAACATCTCATTTTAATTACCTAGCTCCCATATCATTTGCGTATCATTCTGAATGAAAGAGGGGGAAAAAATATATAATTTATTCCTAGCAAGTGGCGACTCAGTCTTTGATGGTCATGGCAATTAGACTGGATCAAAGTGGAGGTTTGATGAACACCAGATCCTTATAAGCAGAATGAAATTAACTCTTAGAGAAGAAGAATCACTAATAGGAACAACTGATTGTACATTATTCATATTGGGGAGAAATTATGTTTAATCTGGTAATTTAACAATTATAGACCTTGTTTTCAATGAACAATTTGTTAATTAACTTCAAGTTTACACATAATCAGGGCAGGATTCATTTGTTGGGTTTTCCCCCTTCGTTACTGAAAGCTTTGATTTCTTCCCTTAGCATATCACCCTGTTTAACTAAGATGTGTTTTATTGTTTGTTAATTTTAGATTAAATCACATCAAATCCTAATTACAGTTTGATTTTCATAATCAAATAATTACAAGAGTGCTGTCTTCAGTAGATCAATTAATTTCAGGAATGATTTTTTGGGAGTTACAGTGGAAGACACCTTGGCCTTGGTTCAGTCAGTCAATTAGAGGGCTTTGGGGTCTTTGTGTTCAAACAAAAACAACCAGTCTCTTTTCCACCTCTTTTCTGAAACAATCAAACATCTCTATCTTCAACATTGCTATAGTTATGATGACGTTTAGCACCTGAATGAGCACCAGAATCTTGTCAGGAAGCTCCAGGTCAGAGTCAGTGACATGACATGAATGTAGTTAAGGTTCAGCTTGTCACTGCAAAGTTGTCTCCTCCCATGTCTAACTGTGGACCAGACAGTGTTTATGGTAGTCGCTCCATCCATCCAAACAGGGCCTGTCCTGTCAGCCTTATCAGAACTAATGAGCGGACACTGCTTATCACTCCTCTTCTTCTTCCTGCGGTCTCTGGGTCTGGGTCTCCTGGAGAACTACCATGTCTCATCATTCTAGCCAGTGTCTGCCCAGTCCAGTCAGAGTGTCTAACCTCTGTGGACCTTCCCGCCGTGGGAACCATGTGCTCTTCCTACCCTGATGAACCAAAGGCCCTGTCATCCTCTGACTCTCACATACCACCTCCTCCTCTCCACCCAATCCCCTCTCTCTCTCTCTCTCTCTCTCTCTCTCTCTCTCTCTCTCTAATAAATTGCCAGGAGTGCTAAGCAGCTGTCTGAGCCATGTTCGTAAGCCTTCCTGCTCCGAGTACTTTAGACCGTCCCTGGGGACAGAGGAGGGTAAGGGCAGGGACATGGGGTGAGTGTTTCACAGAGTGTGTGTTTAGGAAGGGAGTGGGGGATGTTGTCAAGTCAAGCAACCCTGTACATATAAGCGAGGTCTCCGCCCACACACTTTTTCTCAAGCTCCTTGTGAGTGCTGCTGGGCAGGCCGATAGGATTTGACGGTGTGGCGGGGGCAGGGGGGGGGATGGTTTCTCCCACCGCCGACTGTTAGCTGGCGTTTCAACCCCAGCCAAAGTATCCTCTTGGTCGAGTGATATTCCCATGCCCTGACACATTCCTGCTTCAGATCCCAGACGCGTTTTTGGGGGTTGTATTTATTTTTCCTCCCCCTACGTGGAGTCCAGGATGTAGCCCCAATGCATTCCCACTGACCTACGTAGAGTCCAGGATGCAGCCCCAATGCATTCCCACTGACCTACGTAGAGTCCAGGATGTAGCCCCAATGCATTCCCACTGACCTACGTGGGAGGAGAAACTACAGAGCCCTCCTGTACACACACACATACACACACACACACACACGCACACACTCACGCACGCACACACACACACACACACCCAGTGACAGACTTCATGGTGCACCCGGCAGGTGACAGGACGAAGGTCAATGACATAAAGTAACACAGTTAAGTGACTAAACATGTTGGATCCATAGTGTCTGTCAATTTTTTGTATAGTAGTAAACTATATTGTGTGGAGGAAAACACAGTAGTCAAAGGTATGTTGATGTTCTCTTGACAGACAATGACCCTGAGCTGAAATAGTGATCCATTAATACCCGAGTGAGGAGGACAACGAGGAGGAATGACATCCCTTCTTCCTGGGAAAGAGAGAGTCGTTTCCTGTCTGGGTCCTTCCCATCCCTCCACGTGGAAGAACACAGGAAGTAACTACCCTCTAGGTGCTCTGAATGCCAGAGTGTGGTGAGGGCATTGCTCGGGGGCCTGATTCATGTTATCATAACACTCCAAAGTTTCACACGTTCCCCTCGCTTGTCTCCCATGCTGGAGCTAGGAGCCCTAGGGGCCAGTGACATCACCAGGAACGTGATCCACTCTTCCTGCTTTACTATGACTAGAGGACAGCCAATGGCAAAGGAGAGAAAGAGAGAGGGGAGGGGTGTGGTAGGTTCTGAAGAAGTGGAAATCTAGGGGCTTAGAGAAACCAATCAACTCAATTTGATTGATTGGAAACAGACATGCTTATGATCTCACATGCTTGATGATTACTGTGTTGTGACTTCTCAGCAAGACTTTAAAGGCTGACTGTTGTGATTTACAGTATAAAGACAAATTAATTCAGAGATGGACTGTTCAAAGAAAGGGTGTTTCTGCTGTCTTCTTGGACTAATTTATGCAGACATACAAATGTTTGTTTTAAAAGACAACATCAGCATATGTTTACAAACGTTGTGCAAACAAAGGGATTAAGTGACTGATAAATCAACTGGCTGTTGTATCTGCTGAGTCACAGGCCAGTGACCTGAAGTCATCTTCGGAGGGAACATATTACAAAAAAAGTAGTAAGGGAGAAGAAATGCATTTTGTGTTTGAATGCATCTGGGTTTGGTTACCCGCTCCGATGTAGGTATTAAAATCGGAAACACACTCGATTTTCCCTGAGCGTATGCCTTGGTGACTCCAAACATGGCATAACATTTACGTTTCCGAGATATCCTGGGATGTTGAGCCGCATGCAGACCCTCATAAGGAAGAGTACCTGATGGGATGTTACAGAGGCTGTATGAGTGACATGAAAACCAGCTGTTACATTTGCCACTGCCAGCTAGAACAGAGCAGAGCCATGGAGATCTATGATGTCATCCGGAACACTCTCATTCTCACTGTGTAACAGAAAGAAATCTGGCATCACTAGGCTTTTTACAGAAACATACAGTAATTTGACACTGTGTGACTTGGATAATTTACAAATGCTCCAATTGGGGCCATTTTCTCAGCCCCACAAAAGACAATTGCCCACAGCACTTGTCACGCTTGTTGGATGATTTTGAAGTCGTCAGTTGACTGCACCTTCATAATCTCTAAATGAGGTACTCTTATGGGCCTAATAACTTGCTTCATTAGAGGGAATGTTCTGTTTGGGTGGGGGAAGAAAACACGCCAGTCGTGACATCCATGTCATCCTCAATCAAAGGCATGTTGACAGAGGAAGATAATTAGCCTTTGTCTATGGTGACGAGATAATTAGAGATGACAGGCTAGGCAGTCGTTCTAGCATAAGAATGAAAGATCTGAGTGTTTATTTGGGTAGAAATATGAATAAAAATGTGTGCAATGGTAGATTGTCCTTTGGAAAAATAAATGGATGTTACTTCGGGGGGATTACATCATTTTGGACAGTTTGAACAGCCTCATCATCAGAAACCTAGAGGAAATACATGAATCTCCCGGTAGGTCTACCTGTACCAATCTGTATGGATTATAAGGTTAAATGACAAAAATACAAATAACCAAAAAATTTAAACAACTCGTACCTGGAGCACCAAGGGACTGTCATGGACGAGGTGATCCGGACCGTACGCCAACTGCAGGCTACACCTCCACCTTCCCAGCTCCTCACGGTCGTTCCAGCCACCCCACCACCATCTACATCACCCGGTCCAATCAGCAACGTCCACCTGCCCCTCCCGGAGCTGTTTGACGGCACCCCAGCTCACTGTAGGGGGTTTCTCCTGCAGTGTGACCTCCACCCCAGAGAGGGGGATGAATGGAAGACCACCTTCAGCACCGGGCACTACGAATCCAGGGTAATGCCCTACGGCCTGACAAATGCACCCTCGGTGTTCCAATCCTTCATTAATAGGGTCTGTAAATGTAAAATTAACAAGGTGTTTAGAGACATGTTTGGTCCGTCTGTAATGGTGTACATAGACGACATCTTGGTGTACTCCAGTACACGCGAGCAACATGTCTCTCATGTCAGGTCTGTTTTGGAGAGGCTGATACGGCATCACCTGTACGTCAAGGCAGAGAAGTGCCTTTTCTTCCAGCAGGCGGTCTCCTTCCTGGGCTATCGGATATCCACCGCGGGAGTGGAGATTGAAGAACAGAGGGTCAGTGCAGTACGGTCGTGGCATGTTCCCTCCAACATCAAGGTGATGCAGCGCTTCCTAGGTTTTGCTAACTATTTCAGGCGCTTCATTAGGTGTTTCAGCATAGAGGTGGCCCCTCTCACCTCCATCCTAAAGGGAGATAGTCGACAGCTGCGCTGGACTGGGGAGGCTAACGAAGCCTTTCGTGCGCTCAAGGAACGGTTTATGAACGCACCGGTTCTGGCTCACCCTGACCCATCTATGCCCTTCATCGTGGAGGTGGATGACTCCGAGGTTGGAGTAGGGGCTGTTCTTTCCCAACATACTGGATCGCCGCCTAAACTCCATCCATGCGCCTTCTACTCACGGAAGCTGTCTCCCACGGAGCGGAATTACGACGTGGGGGGTCGTGAGTTGTTGACCGTCAAGAAGGCGCTGAAGGCGTGGCGGCACTGGCTGGAGGGTGCTCAACACCCATTCCTTGTCTGGACGGACCACCGGAACCTAGAGTACATTCGAGCAGCGAAGAGGCTGAACCCGCGTCAGGCCATGTGGGCCCTATTCTTCACCAGGTTTGACTTTACCCTCTCCTGTCGGCCAGGATCTAAGAACATTAATGCCGATGCGTTGTCCCGGGTGTATGACACAGAGGATCAGATGGAGGAAGTGACACCCATTATTCCCCTGTCCCGCACTGTGGCTCCTGTCATGTGGAATGTGGACGCGGACATCCGTCGAGCACTGCGACAGGAGCCCTCACCTGCCCACTGCCCCGAGGAGCGTGTCTACGTGCCCTCTGAAGTGCGGGACCATCTCCTCGCCTGTGCACACAAAGCACCTGTGTCGGGACACCCGGTTATAGCCCGTACTATCGACTGTCTCTGCCAAGTAATGGTGGCCGACCTTGGCCCGGGACATCCGGGTTTACGTCTCATCCTGCTCCACCTGTGTACAGAGAGACTTTGTCACAGACTTTCCCCCATTGGGCACACCACCGTCCTGGTAGTTGTGGACCAGTTTTCCAAAGCCTGTCATTTGATTCCTCTGCCTGGTCTCCCTACGGCCATGCAGACCGCGGAGTCTCTCTTCTCTCAAGTCTTCCGGCACTACGGGATCCCGGAGGACATCGTGTGTCTGGAAGGCCTTCATGGAACGACTGGGGTTCACGGTCAGCCTCACCTCCGGGTACCGTCCCCAATCAAATGGGCAGGTGGAAAGGGTAAATCAGGAACTGGGTAGGTACCTTCATAGTTACTGTCAGGACCGGCCGGGGGAGTGGGCTGCGTTTCTGCCTTGGGCAGAATACGCACAAAACTCCCTCTGTCACTCCTCCACTAACCTCACATCCTTTCAGTGTGTCTAGGCTGTCAGCCGACCCTGGCACCCTGGCACCAGAGTCAGATCGAGGCCCTGCAGTGGACGATTGTTTCTGGCGGGCCGAGGAGGTATGGAACACAGCGCACACCCATCTACAGCGCGTTGTCCTCCGGCGGAAGGGGCAGGCTGATCGTTACCGCAGTGTGGCCCCGGTCTTTCACCCCGGTGACAGAGTCTGGCTTTCTACGAAGGACCTGCCCCTACGCCTGCCCTGCCGGAAGCTGAGCCTGCGGTTTGTAGGGCTGTTCAAAGTCCTGAGGAGAGTCAATGAGGTGACGTACAGATTACAGCTCCCCGTCAATTACCATATCTCACCCTCATTACATGTATCTCTCCTCAGGCCGGTGGCAGCTGGTCCCTTGGCTAGTGCGGGACCCCACGACGCACCTCCCCCTCCCCTGGACGTTGAGGGAGCTCCGGCATACTCCGTCCGCAGCCTGTTGGACTCAAGGCTTCGTGGGGGGTCTCTCCAGTACCTGGTCGACTGGGAAGGGTACGGTCCCGAAGAACAGTGCTGGGTTCCCGCACGGGACGTCCTGGACCGTTCTCTCATTTGGGATTTCCACAGGCGGAAATAGAGCAGCGCCTTCACTTTGGCTCCCCCTCCTGTCCAGCTCAGGCGTTCGGCGTCGCCGGCCTTCTAGCTGCTGCCGAACCTGCTGCTGGCAAACGCCCTTCACCCATCAACCCTGGACTTGTCTCGTCATCATTACACACACCTGGTTCCAATCCCCATTGTATTACTGTATACAGTATATACTCCCTCTGTCATTTGTCTTTGTCGGTCATTGTTTATGTTGCTTGTTTTCCTCAGAGGAATCTCTCCTACTATTTCCTGAGTACTTTATATTTTGCACTGTGGGTTTCGTCCTGGTTTAAGCTACGGTGCTTTAATAAATTCAGTAGTTCTAAACCTGCGGCTGCCTCCTGCCAACTCTTCTCTACACTTGTGACATAGACCTCTAGGATTTTCTATTCCAGCGTAAATGAGACTTGCAATGTGTAACAAAAACAGGTTAACGTTACACAGGGATATATTACACAATTATGGAGGCGTTGATAAAATAATGCAGAATATCTGTGGTTGCTTTGAATCAATAGCCTTGAATGATGGAGTTGTAGTTAGTTATCTATTAGATAGAATACAGGCTAATTCCAGTGACTGGTGCAGATTCAGCAGCCATAACCTGTTTACATTTGTTGTACCCTGAGGCACTACAGTGTGGAGCA
Organism: Coregonus lavaretus; assembly: GCF_964263955.1. NCBI lineage: Eukaryota > Metazoa > Chordata > Actinopteri > Salmoniformes > Salmonidae > Coregonus > Coregonus lavaretus. The sequence continues at coordinate 25,396 of NW_028167009.1, read as the reverse complement.
GATGTTAGGAGCCAGGATCCATGTAAAATAAAATAGTGAAATTTTTGCTGCTAAAAGCCAGTCCACACAGGAACACTATAATGGGATTGTGGATATGCAGAGACCTAGTTCGCCTCTGGTTTTAACACTTTTAATGATTCAACACCTTTATCCGATGGGAACGCATGCTTGTCATACTGTAACTAACCATGCTGTTTATATGAACTCCTGCTCCTTATAATGTATTTCCTGCCTAAGGAGCCGGGTTTAAACGCTCAAGGCGACCTGGAACATTACAGCAACTCTCTCTGGGTCAAATAATGAACAGCCCTGCGCTATGAAACAACCTGCTAGTCGCTTTACAAAGAGGACCTGAGAGAAAACAGCCGGCCTGTAAAGATCATCTATCGCCCCCTC
>NW_028167009.1:0-20000 GCF_964263955.1 Coregonus lavaretus | reverse complement strand
ACTTGGTTGCCATGGTATTAGTCAACTTGAGTCTTTGTCTGCTCAGTACCCAACCCACTAGTTGAAAGGTTCAAACTATGTACAGTCATTGATGTACACACACATGAGCAGCGTACATCTGAAACACTTCTTATTTCTGGTAATTATCGAAATGAAGTCAAAAAGTAACACTGGTGCTGAGTTAGTTAATCTGCAGACACAAACTAAAATGATAAACAGAGGACATAAATAGGTCCCCTGACTCAAATCAAATCAAATCAAATTGTATTGGCCACATGCGCCGAATACAACAGGTGCAGACATTACAGTGAAATGCTTACTTACAGCCCTTAACCAACAGTGCATTTTTTTAAATAAAAAAGTAAAATAAAACAACAACAAAAAAGTGTTGAGAAAAAAAGAGCAGAAGTAGGGAGGCTATATATACAGGGGGGTACCGGTGCAGAGTCAATGTGCGGGGGCACCGGCTAGTTGAGGTAGTTGAAGTAATATGTACATGTGGGTAGAGTTAAAGTGACTATGCATAAATAATTAACAGAGTAGCAGCAGCGTAAAATGATGAAGTGGGGGGTGGGGGGTGGGGGGTGTGGGTGGGGCGGCAATGCAAATAGTCTTGGTAGCCATGTTTAGCTGTTCAGGAGTCTTAGCTGTTGAGAAGTCTTTTGGACCTAGACTTGGCACTCCGGTACCGCTTGCCGTGCGGTAGCAGAGAGAACAGTCTATGACTAGGGTGGCTGGAGTCTTTGACAATTTTGAGGGCCTTCCTCTGACACCGCCTGGTATAGAGGTCCTGGATGGCAGGAAGCTTGGCCCCAGTGATGTACTGGGCCGTACGCACTACCCTCTGTAGTGCCTTGTGGTCGGAGGCCGAACAGTTGCCATACCAGGCGGTGATGCAACCAGTCAGGATGCTCTCGATGGTGCAGCTGTAGAATGTTTTGAGGATCTGAGGACCCATGCCAAATCTTTTCAGTCTCCTGAGGCTTTGTCGTGCCCTCTTCACGACTGTCTTGGTGTGTTTGGACCATGATAGTTCGTTGGTGATGTGGACACCAAGGAACTTGAAGCTCTCAACCTGTTCCACTACAGCCCCGTCGATGAGAATGGGGGCATGCTCAGTCCTCTTTTTTTTCCTGTAGTCCACAATCATCTCCTTTGTCTTGGTCACGTTGAGGGAGAGGTTGTTATCCTGGCACCACACGGCCAGGTCTCTGACCTCCTCCCTATAGGCTGTCTCATCGTTGTCGGTGATCAGGCCTACCACTGTTGTGTCGTCGGCAAACTTAATGATGGTGTTGGAGTCGTGCCTGGCCATGCAGTCATGGGTGAACAGGGAGTACAGGAGGGGACTGAGCACGCACCCCTGAGGGGCCCCCGTGTTGAGGATCAGTGTGGCAGATGTGTTGTTACCTACCCTTACCACCTGGGGGCGGCCCGTCAGGAAGTCCAGGATCCAGTTGCAGAGGGAGGTGTTTAGTCCCAGGATCCTTAGCTTAGTGATGAGCTTTGAGGGCACTATGGTGTTGAATGCTGAGCTGTAGTCAATGAATAGCATTCTCACGTAGGTGTTCCTCTTGTCCAGGTGGGAAAGGGCAGTGTGGAGTGCAATAGAAATTGCATCATCTGTGGATCTGTTGGGGCGGTATGCAAATTGGAGTGGATCTAGGGTTTCTGGGATAATGGTGTTGATGTGAGCCATGACCAGCCTTTCAAAGCACTTCATGGCTACAGACGTCAGTGCTACGGGTCGGTAGTCATTTAGGCAGGTTATCTTAGTGTCCTTGGGCACGGGGACTATGGTGGTCTGCTTGAAACATGTTGATATTACAGACTCAGTCAGGGACATGTTGAAAATGTCAGTGAAGACACTTGCCAGTTGGTCAGCACATGCTCGGAGTACACGTCCTGGTAATCCGTCTGGCCCTGCGGCCTTGTGAATGTTGACTTGCTTAAAAGTCTTATTCACATCGGCTACGGAGAGCGTGATCACATAGTCATCCGGAACAGCTGGTGCTCTCATGCATGCTTCAGTGTTGCTTGCCTCGAAGCGAGCATAGAAGTGGTTTAGCTCGTCTGGAAGTCTTGTGTCACTGGGCAGCTCGCGGCTGTGCTTCCCTTTGTAGTCTGTAATAGTTTTCAAGCCCTGCCACATCCGACGAGTGTCAGAGCCGTTGTAGTACGATTCAATCTTAGTCCTGTATTGACTCTTTGCCTGTTTGATGGTTCGTCGGAGGGCATAGCGGGATTTCTTATAAGCGTCCAGGTTAGAGTCCCGCTCCTTGAAAGCGGCAGCTCTACCCTTTAGCTCAGTGCGGATGTTTCCTGTAATCCATGGCTTCTGGTAGGGGTATGTACGTACGGTCACTGTTGGGACGACATCATCGATGCACTTACTGATGAAGCCAGTGACTGATGTGGTGTACTCCTCAATGCTATCTGAAGAATCCTGGAACATGTTCCAGTTTGTGCTAGCAAAACAGTCCTGTAGCTTAGCATCTGCGTCATCTGACCACTTTTTTATTAACCGAGTCACTGGTGCTTCCTACTTTAGTTTTTGCTTATAAGCAGGAATCAGGAGGATAGAGTTATGGTCAGATTTGCCAAATGGAGGGCGAGGGAGAGCTTTGTATGCGTCTCTGGGTGTGGAGTAAAGGTGGTCTAGAGTTTTTTTTCCTCTGGTTGCACATTTAACATGCTGGTAGAAATTAGGTAGAACGGATTTAAGTTTCCCTGCAATAAAGTCCCCTGCCACTAGGAGCACTGCCTCTGGATGAGCGTTTTCCTGTTCACTTATGGCCTTATACAGCTCATTCAGTGCAAACTTAATGCCAGCATTGGTTTGTGGTGGTAAATAGACAGCTATGAAAAATATAGATGAAAACTCTCTTGGTAAATAGTGTGGTCTACAGCTTATCATAAGATACTCTACCTCAGGCGAGCAAAACCTAGAGACTTCCTTAGTATTTGATTTTGTGCACCAGCTGTTGTTTACAAATATACACAGACCGCCACTCCTTGTCTTACCGGAGTCAGCCGTTCTATCCTGCCGATGTAGCGTATAGCCCGCTAGCTGTATGTTGTCCATGTCGTCGTTCAGCCACGACTCTGTGAAACATAAGATATTACAGTTTTTAATGTCCCGTTGGTGGGATAACCGTAAACTTAGGTCATCCAATTTATTCTCAAATGACTGAAGATTTGCTAATAGGATTGATGGGAGAGGCAGTTTACTCGCTCGCCGTCGGATCCTTACAAGGCACCCCGACCTACGTCCACGATATCTTTGTCTCTTTCTCATGCGAATGACAGGGATTTGGGCCTTGTTGGGTGTCTGTAGGATATCCTTCGCGGCCGCCTCGTTGAAGAAAAAATCTTTGTCCAATACGAGGTGAGTAATCGCTGTCCTGATATCCAGAAGCTCTTTTTGGTTATAAGAGACGATGGCAGAAACATGATGTACAAAATAAATTACAAACAACGCGGAAAAACACACATAATAGTACAATTGGTTAGAGGGCTGTAAAACGGCAGCCATCTTCTCCGGAGCCAACACATAATCCCATGGACAGTGCAGCCAGTCAAGTGGAACAAATATAATTGGAATATATTCATGTTTTCTTTCTCTATTGGTCTTAAGTCTGCATTGACCAAATGAAAGGAGCAGCTTGATAGTGAATATCAGCAGTCAGTCTTTCAGTTTTGTGGACAGTACAGGTTTTCACTTCACATGATAGGCCTATACAGTTTATAGTGTAGAAAGTGCATGAGTGCCAGACTTAGCAATGCTCAAACTGCTTCACTCTTAAACAAAATCACCTCTGTAAGTCATTACAGGTGTGCACCTGTTGGTAATAACTGAAGAAGTATGCCCCAAAGGGAAGAATACAGGTTCCTCTATTTTGGGCGTCACTTTCAGACACAGTTGAAATGGTAGGAAAAAAACACATAGAAAAAGTGTTTTCTTGTTTATTGATATAAAACCAGTGTTGTCTTGTTTATTGATATAAAACCAGTGTTGTCTTGATTATTGAAATAAAACCAGTGTTGTCTTGTTTATTGAAATAAAACCAGTTTTGCCTTGTTTGTTGAAATGAAACGAGTGTTGCCATGTTTATTGAAATAAAACCAGTGTTGTCTTGTTTATTGATATAAAACCAGTGTTGTCTTGTTTATTGATATAAAACCAGTGTTGTCTTGTTTATTGATATAAAACCAGTGTTGTCTTGTTCATTGATATAAAACCAGTGTTGTCTTGTTTATTGATATAAAACCAGTGTTGTCATGTTTATTGAAATAAAACCAGTGTTGCATTGTTTATTGATATAAAACCAGTATTGTCTTGTTTATTGATATTTAACCTCTGTTATCTTCTTTATTGATATAAAACCAGTGTTGTGTTATTTATGGATATGAATTTACCATCTGCTATTAATCAAAGGGAAGTCTGGGAAATGTTTTCGCCGCTGCTCCCTTCCCTCCCCTCCCACCCTACGCGGCGCGCTACACAGACTCCGGATTCTAGCACTTGGGAAATACTGGATTCCTGAGGGGATATAACTTCAGTCCCACTCAACAGCTCCATTAACAATAATAAAGTACCTCTGCCTTAAGGTGACATTCTCAATTTAGCATTATTTGTGTCTATAAATTGTATTCCTTGGTTCCGAACTCACCCGGACTGTCTTTGTGTAAGGGGAATACACTGACTTCCATGGACCAATATCCCCCTTTTAATTAAATTAATCAAACTATGTTCTGTCTGACCTCATGGACAACCATCTCACGAACTGCCAGTGAATCATGGAAAGGTTTTCTGTTTCCATACTCTGTCTGGCACTATGATTTCATGTGAAAGACATATGGGATATGAAGTTACATTCAACAGAAGAGGTTGTCATTTATCATCCTCAATCCATTGGGAGGATGGAAATTATTGTATACCTATTGTCACCATAGAGAGAAAAGTGACAATATCATCAACTCATGGTTAAACACGATAAATGACTGAGGGATGGATATTATTTAGGCAATAGATAAAACAAAAATACACGTGTCTCATGTATTTGATGTGGTTTACGTTCCTGTGTGAGTTACAGTCCTGCAATAACCCTAATGATTTACCCATCCAGAAGTAAACATTCTGTTTTTAACGTATTGTGGAAATGTGTCTGGTTTGTAATCAACAGCAGATTACATTTCTTTGGTATGAACAAAATAACTTACAATAATTACATTGTGTTAAGTTGAGAACACGTCTTGCTCATGTCCTGTACAAGTGAGGTTGTCCCTTCTCAACCACCATTTTAAAAGGGTTTAGTCTAAATATACTGAACAAAAATATAAATGCAACGTGCAAAGTGTTGGTCCCATGTTTCATGAGCTGAAATAAAAGATCCTAGAAATGTTCCATATGCAAAAACTGCTTATTTCTCTCGAATTTTGTGCACACATATGTTTACATCCCTGTTAGTGAGCAAAGATCTGTCTCCTTTGCCAAGATTATCCACCCACCTGACAGGTGTGGCATATCAAGAAGCTGATTAAACAGCATGATCATTATACAGGTGCACCTTGTGCTGGGGACAATTAAAGGCCACTCTAAAATGTGCAGTTTTGTCACACAACAAAATGCCACAGATGTCTCAAGTTAAGCCACCTCCAACGTCATTTTAGAGAATTTGGCAGTATGTCCAAATGGCATCAGAACCGCACACCAAGTGTAACCACGCCAGCCCAGGACCTCCACATCCGGTTTCTTCACCTGTGGGATCGTCTGAGACTGTGGGTTTGCACAACCGAAAATTGCACAAACTGTCAGAAACCATCTCAGGGAAGCTCGTCAGTGTGCTCGCTGTCCTCAGCAGGGTCTTGACTTGACTGCAGTTCAGCGTCGTACTCGACTTCAGTGGGCAAATGCTCACCTTAGATGGCCACTGGCACGCTGGCGAACTGATGTCAACGTTATGAACAGAGTGCCCTATGGTGGCAGTGGGGTTATGGTATAGGCAGGCATAAGCTACAGACAACGAACACAATTGCATTTTATCGATGGCAATTTGAAAGCACAGAGATACTGTGACAGATCCTGAGGCCCATTGTCGTGCCATTTATCCGCCGCCATCACCTCATGTTTCAGCATGATAATGCACGGCCCGATGTCGCAAGGATCTGGATCCCTCCACAATTCCTGGAAGCTGAAAATGTCCCAGTTCTTCCATGGTCTGCATACTCACCAGACATGTCACCCATTGAGCATGTTTGGGATGCTCTGGATCGACGTGTACGACAACGTGTTTCAGTTCCTGCCAATAACCAGCAACTTCGCTCTGCCATTGAAGAGGAGCGGGACAACATTCCACAGGCCACAATCAACAGCCTGATCAACTCTATGCGATGGAGATGTGTCGTGCTGCATGAGGCAAATGGTGGTGACACCAGATACTGATGGGTTATCTGATCCACGCCCCAACGTATTCCCAGTCATGTGAAATCCATAGATTAGGGTCTAATGAATTCATTTCAAATGACTGATTTCCTTATGAACTGTAAATCAGTAAAATCTTTGAAATTGTTGCATGTTGCGTTTATATTTTTGTTCAGTGTAGAAAGAAGAATTCGCTTATTACCGCTGCCAGGCCACTAACACTGGCAAAACGGTCATTTTATTTCTACAATGTGTGAGAAAATCTGTTCAGCGTGTCCTTACAGTGTCTACAGTCAGCTGTGCCCCACAATGTCAATTTAGGATCCCAGCAAGGCACATCCTGCCTCGCCAAACAGGCTTTCTTTCTCTCTACAGAATCCAGATTGTTTCAACTATTCAAGTTGAAAAGGGGAAATGAAAAGAAAACCATAAATTGAAATATAATGAATGGTTAGGGATTTTGGCCCTTATTGAAAGAGGTGATCAACAACAATGCACAGTGGAGCCATACTGACCCTGCCAACTAGAGTTTGACTGCTGTGTCAACTTGAGATGCCATGGCAACATTTTTTTGACGGGAAGTTTATTTTCTCAGGCCTAGTGGAATATTAATAACCAAGTTGTGAGTATTGCCAAGTTTCATTTGACTATATTCAAACCCACGCTTTTAGATAAATTGCTTATGTTATTTGTGCAGCGGATCATAATTAGCTGTCTTTTAAAACTCTTGATGTAAACTGTCATTGATGGGAGAGCGCATAATGCCAAGAAGAGTATTTGCCATACTCTACAGAGTGTAGGATAACTCACTGCCAAATTCCACTACAGTGCTGATTGTAATGAAAGTATAGAAGCCTTCACCCAGTTGGACTGATGATTCAAATATATAGATATATCTTTTTTTTACCCCTTTTTCATGGTATCCAACTTGTAGTTACTGCAACTCGGACACGGGAGAGGCAAAGGTCGAAACACAACCCAACCAAGCCGCACTGCTTCTTGACACTATGCCCGCTTAACCCAGAAGCCAGCCACACCAATGTGTCAGAGGAAACACCATACACCTGGCAACCGTGTCAGCGTGCACTGCCCGCCACAGGAGTAGCCAGTGCGCAATGGGACAAGAAAACATCCCTGCCGGCCAAACCCTCCTTTAACCTGGAAGACGCTGGGTCTCCCGGTCACGGCCAGCTGCGACGGAGCCTGGACTCAAACCAGGATCTCTAGTGGCACAGCTAGCACTACGATGCAGTGCCTTAGACCACTGCGCCACTCTGGAGGCGATAAAGGCATATCTAACCACATATTCAAGTCAATGCAAGTACATGGACTCATAAAATGCATAGTGGTCATTTCAAACTCCACCGCTTTCATACTGTATAGTCTTTTTAGAAGAGTTCTGGGGTAGTCTGGGGTAGTCTGGCGTATTCGGGGGTAGTCTGGGGTAGTCTGGAGTATTCTGGGGTAGTCCGGGCTAGTCTGGGGTAGTATGGAGTAGTCTGGGTTATTATGGAGTATTCTGGGGTAGTTTGGAGTACTCTGGGGTAGTATGGAGTAGTCTGGGGTATTCTGGGGTATTCTGGGGTTGTCTGGGGTAGTATGGAGTAGTCTGGGGTATTCCGGGGTAGTCTGGGATTCTGGGGTAGTATGGAGTAGTCTGGGGTAGTCTGGGGTATTATGGGGTTGTCTGGGAACCTCAGACCCTGATTGCCTCTAAAATTCTTTGGTTTTTCTCACAATACAATTTTTGATTTTGAGTTTGATTCTCTTTGGGTGAGGCATACTGATTGGAACCATCATTGTTGGTCAGGATGTGGTGCACCTGTCGCCTCGTTAGTCAGACAGCGTTTCACCTGTGCTGGCACAGCTGGTATTTAAGAGCTGCTAGCCCGGTGCTTCTGGTGGAGAAACCGCTGGTTCGCTGTTCCGCTTTAGTTGTTGAACAGAGCCTTTATCGTTGTGTTTCTCCTGTTCTTTAGGTTGTTGAACAGAGCCTTTATCGTTGTGTTTCTCCTGTTCTTTAGGTTGTTGAAAAGAGAGTCTTTATCGTTGTGTTTCTCCTGTTCTTTAGGTTGTTGAACAGAGCCTTTATCGTTGTGTTTCTCCTGTTCTTTAGGTTGTTGAAAAGAGAGCCTTTATCGTTGTGTTTATCCTGTTCTTTAGGTTGTTGAAAAGAGCCTTTATCGTTGTGTTTATCCTGTTCTTTAGGTTGTTGAACAGAGCCTTTATCGTTGTGTTTCTCCTGTTCTTTAGGTTGTTGAACAGAGCCTTTATCGTTGTGTTTCTCCTGTTCTTTAGGTTGTTGAACAGAGCCTTTATCATTGTGTTTCTCCTGTTCTTTAGTGTCACGATCGTTTACGGATGAGACGGACCAAGGCGCAGCGTGATAAGCGTACATATTTATTAACGTACTGAACACGAACAAAACAACAAACAAACGATACGTGAAGTCCAAGGTAGACTAATAACATACCTATACGGAACAAGATCCCACACAGACTGGTGCCAAACGGCTGCCTAAGTATGGTCCCCAATCAGAGACAACGAGCTACAGCTGCCTCTGATTGGGAACCACCCTGGCCAACATAGATCTAAACGATCTAGAAACTAAACATAGAAATAAACACAACACGAAATATACACACCCTGACTCAACAAATAACCGTCCCCTGAGTCAGGGCATGACAGTACCCCCCCCCCCCCCCCCCCAAAGGTGCGGACTCCGACCGCGCCACATAAACCTAATAGGGTAGAGGCTGGGTGGGCATTCCGCCTCGGAGGCGGATCCGGCTCCGGGTGTAACCACCACTTACTCTCCACCTCCCCGTTGCGCCCCTGGTCTGGTCTGGACCTTGGCGCGCTGCTTCCTCTCTCCTTCCTCCCACGAAGTACCACGCCCTGTCTGGACCCTGGTGTGGGAGACCCCGAACCTGGAGAGGGGCTGATGTCTGGGTCTGGACTGGAACCGCTGACTGGAGCTGGACCCGACGACGGTGGATCGAACTGCTCTGGCTCCGGTGTGGAGCTGCTGACCGGAACTGGATCAGGCACCGGTGGAGCGGACTGCTCTGGCTCCGGAGTGGAGCCGCTGACCGGAGCTGGACTGGACCCCGGTGGAGCGGATTGCTCTGGCTCCGGAGTGGAACAGCTGACCGGTGCCGGACTAGGCACCGGTGGAACAGGCATGGGCCGTGCCAGACTGGACACACACACCACTGGCTTGGTGCGGGGAGCAGGAACGGGCCGGACTGGGCTGACAACGCCCACCCCAGGCTTGGTGCGGGGAGCAGGAACGGGCCGTACCGGACTGGCGACGCGCACCACTGGCTTGGTGCGGGGAGCAGGAACGGGCCGTACCGGACTGGCAACGTGCACCACTGGCCTGGTACGGGGAGCAGGAACAGGCCGGGCCGGGCTGGTGACGCGCACCACTGGCTTGGTGCGAGGGACAGGAACAGGTTGGACCGGGCTGGCGACGCGCACCACTAGCTTGGTGCGAGGGACAGGAACAGGTCGGACCGGGCTGGCAACGTGCACCACTGACTTGGTGCGAGGGAAGGGAACAGGCCGGACCGGGCTGGCGATGCGCACCACTGGCTTGATGCGAGGGACAGGAACAGGCCGGACCGGGCTGGCGATGCGCACCACTGGCTTAGTGCAGGAATCAGGAACGGGCCGGACCGGACTGGCGACACGCACCACTCGATTGGTGCGAGGAGCGGGACTGGGTTCCTTCATTAACCCACGCTCCTTCTGCTGCCTAACCAGCTCCTCTCGCCATGCCTCTACACTTTCCTTCTGCTCCCTCTGCACCAATGACCCCCTTAATCTGGCGGCCTCCTCTGCTAAACGGCTGAACCACTCTATCGCGGCCTCCTGCTGCCTCGTCGTCCACGGCGTGAGCCCCCCCCTAAAATGTTTTTGGGCTTGTCTCTCCCCCGTGCTCATGGCCTCCATCCCTCTTGCCAGACTCTCGCTCATCTCCTCCCAAGTCCATCCTCTCTCCTCATCACGCTGCTTGATCCAGGATTGGTGGGATCTTCTGTCACGATCGTTCATTAACGAGAAGGACCAAGGCGCAGCGTGATATGCATCCATATTTATTGACGTACTGGACACACGACAAAAACAACAAACGAAACGTGAAGTCCAAGGTAGACTAATAACATACCTGTACGGAACAAGATCCCACACAGAATGGTGCCAAACGGCTGCCTAAGTATGGTCCCCAATCAGAGACAACGAGCTACAGCTGCCTCTGATTGGGAACCACCCTGGCCAACATAGATCTAAACGATCTAGAAACTAAACATAGAAATAAACACAACACGAAATATACACACCCTGACTCAACAAATAACCGTCCCCTGAGTCAGGGCGTGACATTTAGGTTGTTGAACAGAGAGCCTTTATCGTTGTGTTTCTCCTGTTCTTTAGGTTGTTGAACAGAGCCTTTATCGTTGTGTTTCTCCTGTTTGGGTTTGCTCCGCCCACTCCTTATCCTAACTCATATCGGTTGGGTTTGCTCCGCCCACTCCTTATCCTAAGTTGGTGTGGGTTTATTTATTTTAGTTTGTCTGATAGCAGGTCCAGTGGGGATCCATGGTCTGTCTTTTAAGACCCAACTGGAGTTGTTTGGACAGAACCCAGTAGGCCCCCCATGGATGCCTTTCAGAACCCTAAAACCTGTTTAATTTTGGTTGTCAGTGGCTCATTTGTTAGTTCCCTATTTCCTTTGATAATAAATGTTTGGTTTCTTATTGGGGAACAAATGTATCAAACATTTCAGGTTGTCACATGTGTTGGACACAGGGCAGGCCTTGAGCACTCCCGGAGTATACTGCTGAGGAGTTATGCTTTTCCCTGGCTTCTAATCATTTTTGGCAGCAGGTCCACTTCCTGTCCAGAAACAAAATGGCGAAGGAATGTCAGTCAACCAACAGAGAGCAAGAAGAGGGGCAGAGGAGTCACGCTCTGGGAGCTGATGATCAGTGATCGGAGAATAGAAATAAACACAAACCAAACTTTGAACAGTCGGGCATAGATACTAGGCACATTTTTCTGTAGTAAATACAGAATTACAAAGAGAACAGGCAATAAACATATGCATACAAGCGAATGTGCCACTGCTGCACGCACACTGGCTCTGATCTTGACATCAGGCTGGAACACATCAAACAACAAGGAAGGGAAGAGGACAGACCTTTCCCACATTACAAGCACTGCAGGGCAATTTAGAAACAAATCCCTGAAGAAAGACGCCAGCTCCGTGTGAGTCTCAGTCCAACTGTTGTGCAAAGAATAACAAACAAAAGGACAGCATATCAGTGAGATGTGGCCTCAACCACACAGTTGCTAGGTTGTTCACACTCTGAAACGACGTAGCTCTGATAGCAGAGTCAGTGAGGTGCAACCTTAACAATCCCTTCACCTTGACCATATGTGACATGTTACAGTAACGTTATGTGTTTAACTCGTATCTCCTGCTTTGTCTCTATGGAACTGTAAAAAAACAATTAATCTGAATTTAACACAATTGACAACTATTTCCTTTCATGTTATTTGATTTGTAATGATCTTTCCAGCACCCAGTTGCAGAAATAAGATCATTGAGATATTAGCCTTGTAAACTTTGAGATCACAAAGTTAAAAAAGGGCATATTACCTTAACAATAGCAAAATAGTGTGGGAGACAGTGTACACAGTCACCACACAGTCCCATAGGTTTGACTTATTCTCCCCTCAGGCTTTCCACATCAAATCCAGGGCCCCGTCGGAGAGTCCATCCGATGATGCATTCTAAAGAAAAAAACATCTCTTCACAGAAGCACAGCTTTTCTTTTTTTCTCTCTCTTTATTTAGAGGGGTGTTCGAGTGAGCGGTGTTACACTGTGCTTTCCGCTGTGGAATATAAGTGTGCCTAATTTGGCTCAAATAATGTTTAAATAATCAAGAAGCTGCAAAGATTTGAACTAATTTCACAAGGACGGCACCAGATGTTTTAGTCTCTCTCTCATTGACTGTACAGTCGTACCTCTCTTCTGGGGAAGGAAGGAGTGAGTTTATGGTAATTTGAGTTGTATCTCAGTCTCTGTATTGTAGGTCTACCTGTACCTATATCTCTGGGGAAACCTGAAGGTGACAACAGAAAGGCCTGTAAGAAAAATACAGTCTAAGTCGATCATGGATGAGTTCAAACAAACATGTATGTGCATGAGTATTTACTGATTATGTTAAATCAGGTTTTCTGGACATAACAATAGGTGTCCCACAGGGATCGATTCTTGGTCCGGTTCTTTTCACTATTTACAATAACAATATTAGTTTATCTGTAAAAAAATAACTTTAACCTGTATGCAGACGACACTGTGGTGTATGCTATTGCTCCCACAGCTGATAAGGCTCTGTCACAGCTTCCGTCTGCTTTTATTGCCCTGCAGAAAGACTTTGTTGAAATGAAATTGGTACTTAATGCAGGTAAAAACCAAGTACACTACATTATCAAATGTTTGTGGACACCTGCTCGTCAAACATCTCATTCCAAATCATGGGTATTAATATGGAGTTGGTCCCCCTTTTGCTGCTATAACAGCCTCCAATCTTCTGGGAAGGCTTTCCACTAGATGTTGGAACATTGCTGCGGGAATTTGCTTCCATTCAACCACAAGAGCATAAGTAAGGTCGGGCACTGATGTTGGGCGATTAGGCCTGGCTCGCAGTCGGCGTTCCAATTCATCCCAAAGGTGTTAGATGGGGTTGAGTTCAGGGCTCTGTGCAGGCCAGTCAAGTTTTTCCACACCAATCTCGACAAACCATTTCTGTATGGACCTCGCTTTGTGCACAGGGGCATTGTCATGCTGAAACAGGAAAGGGCCTTCCTCAAACTGTTGCCAGAAAGTTGGAAGCACGGAATCATCTAGAATGTAATTGTATGCTGTAGCGTTAAGATTTCCCTTCATTGGAACTAAGGAGCCTGAACCATGAAAAACAGCCCCAGACCATTATTCCTCCTCCACCTAACTTTACAGTTGGCACTATGCATTCGGGCAGGTAGCATTCTCCTGGCATCCGCCAAACCCAGATTAATCTATGGGACTGCCAGATGGTGAAGTGTGATTCATCACTCCAGAGAAAGCATTTCCACTGCTCCAGAGTCCAAAGGCGGCGAGCTTTACACCACTCCAGCCGACGCTTGGCATTGCGCATGGTGATCTTAGGCTTGTGTTTCCATGGCTGCTCGGCCATGGAAACCCATTTCATGAAGCTCCCGACGAACAGTTCTTGTGCTGACGTTGCTTCCAGAGGCAGTTTGGAACTCAGTAGTGAGTGTTGCAACCGAGGACAGAGAATTTTTCAGCACTCGGCGGTCCCGTTCTGTGAGCTTGTATGGCCTACCACTTTGCGGCTGAGCCGTTGTTGCTCCTAGACGTTTCCACTTCACGATAACAGCACTTACAGTTGACCGGGGCAGCTCTAGCAGGGCAGAAATTTGACGAACTGACTTGTTGGAAAGGTGGCATCCTATGACGGTGCCACATTGAAAGTGACTGAGTTCTTCAGTAAGGCCATTCTACTGCCAATGTTTGTCTATGGAGATTGCATGGCGGTGTGCTCAATTTTATACACCTGTCAGCAACTGTTGTGGCTGAAATAGCCAAATCCACTAATTTGAAGGGGTGTCCACATACTTTTGTATATATAGTGGATGTTATTTTCCTAAACACGTAAAAACGTATCTGATGATGTATGCATACACACTTTGGATGGTACCCTCATTGATCGTGTCCCCACTTATAAATACAGTGCATTTGGAAAGTATTCAGACTCCTTGACTTTTTCCACATTTTATTACGTTACAGCCTTATTCTAAAATTGATGAAATCGTTTTTTCCCCTCATCGATCTACACACAATACCCCATAATAATGAAGCAAAAACAGGTTTTTAGACATTTTAGCAAATTTATAAAAAAATTCTAAACTGAAATATCACATTACATAAGTATACAGACCCTTTACTCAGTACTTTGTTACAGCCTCAAGTCTTCTTGGGTATGACACTACACGCTTGGCACACCTGTGTTTGTTCCCCCCCCCCATTCTTCTCTGCAGATCCTCTCAAGCTCTGTCAGGTTGGATGGGGAGCGTCGCTGCACAGCTTGTCCTGAAGCCACTCCTGCATTGTCTTGGCTGTGTGCTTTTGGTCATTGTCCTGTTGGAAGGTGAACCTTCGCCCCAGTCTGGGGTCCTGAGTGCTCTGGAGCAGATTTTCATCAAGGATCTCTCTTTACTTTGCTCTGTTCATCTTTCCCTCGATCCCGACTAGTCTCCCAGTCCCTGCCGCTGAAAAACATCCCCACAGCATGATGCTGCCACCACCATGCTTCACCATAGGGATGGTGCCAGGTTTCCTCCAGACGTGACGCTTGGCATTCAGGCCAAAGAGTTCAATCTTGATTTCATCAGACCAGAGAATCTTGTTTCTCATGGTCTGAGTCCTTTAGGTGACTTTTGACAAACTCGAAGTGGGCTGTCATGTGCCTTTTACTGTTTAGTGGCTTCCGTCTGGCCACTCTACCATAAAGGCCTGATTGGTGGAGTGCTGCAGAGATGGTTGTCCTTCTGGAAGGTTCTCCCATCTCCACAGAGGAGCTCTGGAGCTCTGTCAGAGTGACCATCGGGTTCTTAGTCACCTCCTTGACCAAGGCCCTTCTCCCCCGATTGCTCAGTTTGGCCGGGCGGCCAGCCGTAGGAATAGTCTTGGTGGTTCCAAACTTCTTCCATTTAAGAATGATGGAGGCCACTGTGTTCTTGGGGACCTTCAATGCTGATTTTTTTTTTTTTTGGTACCCTTCCCCAGATCTAACCTCGACACAATCCTGTCTCGGCGCTCTACAAACAATTCCTTCGACTTCATGGCTTGGTTTTTGCTCTGACATGCACTGTCAACTGTGGGACCTTATATCGACAGGTGTGTGCCTTTTCAAATCATGTCCAATCAATTGAATTTACCACAGGTGGACTCCAATCAAGTTGTAGAAACATCTCAAGGATGATCAATGGAAACAGGATGCATCTGAGTTCAATTACGAGTCTCATAGCAAAGGGCCTAAATACTTATGTAAATAAGGTATTTCTGTTTTTTATTTTTAACAGATTTGTCGATGAGTTAGTTAAGAAACTAAGAATAAAAATAAGAAAGTAGGCTGGCCCTTCCTTGAAGTCTGGTAGATCGATACATTGCACTCTTTTTTGTATAAATCTCTCTTCCGCCATACCTTACCTCATTGTTAACCTTCGGACATATAAGTTACCAGACCCGGATTCAGGGATGGCTAACCCTGGAGATTCTTTCAATCTCCACGAGTTAGGAAAATCTGCTTTAAAAATGTTACGCTGTCACGGATCCCCCCAGTACTGCTGCTCATTCCGTTCAACAGGGCCAGTGGTCTACGTCACCGGCTTTCTAGGCATCACTGACATGGATCATTACCAGCAACCCCGGACTGTCTTGTCTCATTACGTACACCTGGTTCCCATTCCCCCTGATTAGTATGTGTAAATATGTGCCCTCTGTTCCCCATTGTCCTTGTCGATTATTGTCCCATGTCCGTTGGTCTCGTGAGTACCGTGTATTGTGCTCTTGGTATTACGGGTCTTGTCCCGTGTATTGTTTAGAGGTTTACACCTCGCTCTTTAGTTTGGGTTACATCCCTGTGTAATATATACTTGTTTATTTTGGGGTTCGTCCCCATCGTTGTTCGTTGACGTACCTTGTGTTGGGTGGAGAAAATAAAACCCCATTACGTATTCCTGCGCCTGTCTTCAATTCCTTATACAACGTGACAGAATAATCGACCTATAAAAATGGAGACAGCGGGAAAGGACGAGCTGGCAACCGCCTCGGAGTTCGCCCTTGAGTTCCGGACCATCGCGGCCTCCACCGGATGGAACAAGTCGGCTCTGGTCACTGTGTTCCGCAGCAGACTGCAGGAGGAGGTACAGATGGAGTTAGCCTGCCGTGATGACAACCTATCACTCGACCAGCTCATCAGCATGGCGATCCGGTTGGAGAAACTCCTGTGGTCCGGACGAAGACCTGGAATCCGGAGCCCATGGCTACACCTGCTCCGTGGCCAGAGCCGATGGAGGTGTGCTCTGCACGTTTGCCCGAGGCAGAGCGTAGGAGAAGGAGGAATCTGGGCTTCTGCTCCTATTGTGGAGAAAGGGGTCCCAGGAGTGTCAGGGGAGGTGTCTCGCGTTGTCTGTCAACACCACTATGGTGGAAAGTTCGGACCACGCCACTCAAGTGGATTTACCGGAGGAATACCAGGATATGCACCGGGTTTTTTCTAAGACCCAGGCTACACGCCTGCCTCCTCATCACCCCTGGGACTGTGCCATTGACCTGCTGTCTGACGCAGCCCTCCCGAGAGGACATGTCTATCCCCTCTCCTACGCGGAGACCGAGGCCATGGAGACCTACGTACAGGAGACCCCCATCATCCCTCCATTCCCTATCATCGTGCCAGTGGTGTGGGACATGGACGCCAACATGCAGCAGGCCCTGCGCACGGAACCCGCACCTGCACAGTGCCAGGAGAACCACGCCTACGTGCCCGCGGGTGTGTGGGACCGCCTCCTTTCCTGGGCGCACACGGTGCCTGTGTCGGGTCATCCTGGGATAGGCTGTACCATCGCCTGCCTGACTGAGAAGTACTGGTGGCCCACCTTGGCTAGGGACGTCCGGGTTTACATCTCTTCCTGCTCCATCTGTGCCCAGTATAAGACACCCAGACACCTCCCCAGGGGAACACCACCGTTTCCGTTGATGTGGACCGGTTTTCCAAAGCTTGTCGCCTCCTTCCTCTGCCTGGGCTCCCGTCGGCCATGCAAACCAGCGGATGCTCTTTTTAGGCACGTCTTCCGGCACTACGGGATCCCGGAGGACATTGTGTCAGACCGTGGTCCTCAATTCACCTCACGCGTATGGAACGCGTTCATGGAATGCCTGGGGGGTCACAGTCAGTCTCACCTCCGGGTACTGTCCTCAAGCTAATGGGCAGGTGGAGAGGGTCAATCAGGAGGTGGGCAGGGTCCTGAGGTGTTTCTGTCAGGGCCGGCCGGGGGAGGGGCGGATGTTCTACATTGGGCTGAGTATGTGCAGAATTCCCTCCGCCACTCCTCCACTAACCTCACTCCTTTCCAATGCGTGTTGGGGTATTAGCCGGCTCTGGCACCTTGGCATCCAAGCCAGACCGAGGCCGCTGCGGTGGACGAGTGGTTTCGGCGCGCTGAGGAGATCTGTAACGCTGCGCACACTCATCTCCAACGGGCTGTGCGTCGGCAAACGGAACAGGCCGACCGCCACAGCAGTGAGGCGCCTGTTTTCTCTCCAGGCGACCGGGTCTGGCTCTCCACTCGGAACCTGCCCCTCCGCTTGCCCTGCCGGAAGCTGAGCCTGTGGTTTGTGGGGCCGTTTAAAGTCCTGAGGAGGGTTAATGAGGTAACGTACCGTTTGAAACTCCCTGCTGATTACCGCATTAACCCGACTTTTTATGTGTCTCTCCTCAGGCCAGTGGTGCCTGGTCCCCTCGCTGAGAATGGACCCAGTGACGCCCCGCCTCCTCCTCTGGACATCGAGGGAGGTCCGGCGTACTCGGTCCATGAAGTCCTGGATTCGAGGTGTCGGGCGGGGCGTCTCCAGTACCTCATCGACTGGGAGGTGTACGGCGTCACTGACATGGATCATTACCAGCAACCCCGGACTGTCTTGTCTCATTACGTACACCTGGTTCCCATTCCCCCTGATTAGTATGTGTAAATATGTGCCCTCTGTTCCCCATTGTCCTTGTCGATTATTGTCCCATGTCCGTTGGTCTCGTGAGTACCGTGTATTGTGCTCTTGGTATTACGGGTCTCGTCTCGTGTATTGTTTAGAAGTTTACACCTCACTCATTTGTTTGGGTTACATCCCTGTGTAATATATATATATATATATATATATATACACACGTGTTTGTTTTGGGCTTCATCCCCGTCGTTGTTCATGATGTACCTTGTGTTGGGTGGAGAAAATAAAACCCCTATTACTTATTCCTGCGCCTGTCTTCAATTCCTTATACAATTTGACATGCACCTCTCATGTGGAATGATCTCCAAAAGTCCTTAAAGTTGGTAAAGTTGGTGTCTCAGGCAGATGTTAGAGGGCCTTTTTACTAAAGAATGTGTTTGTTTCATAAGATTGTGTTTTGCGTTTGCTTTTCATGTATTGTGTAATTGATGGTTATATAGATATGTATAGTGTTATTGTTGTTTATTGATGTGTTCGTGCAGGGCTCATCTGTGAAAGAGACCGTGGTCTCATCATGACTCCCTGCTTAAATACGTTTTTTTTTTTTTATTAAGAAATACAAATACACATTTTTAAGACAATTGGATATTTTGCTTTTTTTTTCATTGTCCCTTCTGTTTCTTACTCAGAAATGCAACACACAGACACACACACAGACACACCAGAGATCCATTGTGTGGGTAAGCTTTTGAAGACCTGCAATGTGTTGCACATGTTGAGTGATGCTCTGAACCTTCCTCTACCCCCAATGGTGCCATGTTCATAATTGCAGTAAATGAACCACAGAAGAAATGTGTGCTCAACATTTTTTAAACTCCTCTTGGGTGTTGGGGAGAAATAAATGTGCATATGAAATATGCTGAACAAAGAGTCGAAGATCACCCCAAAATTAATTAGATATGAATGCACATTTCTGCATTTAATTTGAGAATGTAATAATAATAATAATTTGAGAAGGATTAAAAGGAGGGACCAGGCCTAGATGACGTTGCCTGCTGGGCCTCCAGGAGAAGATGGAGAGGAGCTTTTCAGACTGCTTTTATTTGAATCCCGGTTATTAAGTTAATTTTACAAGGTTTCCGTTCATTAAGCACAGCTGGCTCAGGTGAAATGCAGACATTTACAGTAAGCACTAGCACATGCACACACACACACACACACACACACACAGAACAGAGATTTGTACTGAGAACATATAAACTGAAAGTATCGGGTGATACCAATGTTTAGAAAATAGCTTGGTAAGTGAAACCAGAATAAAGGCAACTGGGAGATGGAGCTATTTCAAAATCTATTTCATGCCTTTATGTTTTATATATTTTGCAATGTGTTGGAGACAACCTCCCCCCAACTAAATGCTGAGGGCCTGTATAACCACTACCACGCTACAGAGGCCTGACACAGTGTGTGTTGAACCTGAAAGGAAAATAAACTTGTTCCTCAGTGGCACCAGGGCGCTCTCTCAAGCTTTCACAAGAAAAAATACTCAGGAATGTCCAGGAAAAGTTCACTGTTACATCAGCACATCCTTCTCTCATTATGCTTCAATAACATACCTTTGATTCTGGCTATTTTTAGCCACTTCCTGTCTATCTGTGGGACAGTGAATTAGAGTCGAGTGGGCTCTAGAGGGCCAGGTGGTCCAGTCTCACAGGAAGTCAAGGCTTCACACACCGAACCTGAATGGCTCATATGATGATATCTTATGACATTATATTATCTTC
>NW_028167010.1:0-1000 GCF_964263955.1 Coregonus lavaretus | reverse complement strand
TAGTTGTAGTTATGCACGTGCCGTGTTCAACTAATCAGCAAGTTTGACATTTCAAATTTTTCTAGTTCCGACTAGCATGTAAACGAGTGACGGAATGCACCTTGACCTAATGGCCATTCTAAGCCTACCAAGGTATGTCAATTTGTAGTGTAGAATGTTTCAGCTGTTGCCCTCTTACTGAACACCAAACTGGCCCAAATGGGTCGCCAGTGTGTAGAGCTGCGGCAAGACATATAGGCATACCAAAAAAAGTTTAAACAATCAAAGCTCTTACAAAACTGTTTGTTTCCGACTTTACGAGGGGCACATGACCGCAGCATCACCTCTGGTCTAACTTCGCGAACAACCCAGCATTTTTTATCCTCATTGGCACCCGTACCTCTAGAAAGGTAGCAAGATGGCTGCGGAGCCGAACAAGACAGAAATGTTGACCATTTTTAAAAGACTACGTTCTATTCCAACTAACAAGGTAACGCGAATAAGTACTTACTGTCCATTCACTAATTTAATAAGCATGTAATGGTCCATTATTGGAGGTAGAACGTAGACCAGAAAAAAAAATTCTGACGTCCATCCGTCTACAGTAGCAAGCTAGTCTCTGTCTGGGCCTTAACGTTAGCTACGACGGCCAGCAAGAAGTTGACGTTAGCTCACTAGGCTAGATAGCAAAGTTTGCCTCTCCAAATCAGCCACGTATACTATAACTATGCCTAGCGCCTGCTTTGTGTCGTTGACTCTCCCTGCTTGGCTAACCTAGTTAGCCAGTCTGGTGACTTATTTGAGCCAGAACGAGTAGGGCCGTGTCCAATCTGAAAGGTTGTCTAGCTAGCTAACACCAAGTCAACGTAATTGGATTCCTAGCAAACGTTAGCCATACCAGCAGGTTATTTTGCTTGCTATCTAGATGTCTAGCTAATTAGTTATATCCAAAATGCAACGTTACCTAGCTTAACGTAGCAAGCTAAATTCCCGGGGTCGACTACCCCATCCATAGACGCGA
>NW_028167011.1:0-32500 GCF_964263955.1 Coregonus lavaretus | reverse complement strand
CAGCGCATTTTTATACTTTACAATTTTTTATTTATTTTTATTTTATCATCTCGCGGGCCGGATTAAACCCGTTTGCGGGCCTGATCCGGCCCGTGGGCCGGACGTTTGACACCCCTGGGCTACATCCTTTCCGGAGGGCTTGTAGGTAAGCTCCTGTACTGGCAGGACTCCCACCTCCGCTCCTTGTGGCACATGTGCTGTGTAGGAGGGGAGCTGGGGGGGAGAGGATGTGTGTGTGTGAGTGTGTGTGTGTGTGTGTGTGTGTGTGTGTGTGCATATGCGCAAATGTAAGTGTGTGTGTATGAGAATGTGTGTGGCTGTTGCATACCTATAACTGTCTTTATCTCCGTGCCATTCACCGTCCTCCTGGTAACCTTCAGCCTCACCATGCTCTCCATGGACCATGACCCTGCAGGGAACACACAGGTCAGAGGTCAGGGGTCAGAGGAAGCAGCCAAAGGGAGACCAGGGAAGTGACCGTATCTGGGTAGGAATGACAAGAACTGAGGAACACTGCTGCTGCATCAGGGACATGATAAAGCCTTAGAATGCATCCAAAAATAAACACTATTTTCAAAACATGATGTAACCAAATGATTTGGTAGAACACAAATCTTTTACTTGTCCGTGTCCAAATCGTTTTTTTGTCAGAGCACAAATGAAACACAACTCAAATCTGACCTCTGAAAATGAACACGCCTCCATCTCTCCATCCTACAGTTGACATGTCTCCCTCTTACACATGCAAATTGTTCTGCCCTCCTCCTTCCCTCCTTCCCTCCCTAATCCTCCCCCCCCCCCCCCTCCTGCACCATGTGGGCTCTACTGATCCCTCTCATCTGGCCACGTACTCCCACACAGAGAGAGCGGGGGATGTACGCAAGCATACACTGTCGAGAACCATGGGATGGAGAGAGCAGGAGGCCAAGAAAACGGAGGGACGGGATGAGAAAAGTAACAGAAGGGAGAAACGCTGCAGCCAGCAGAGAAAGGCAGAGGTAGCCCCCAATCTGTCTACACCATCACCACCGAAGACAGCGGCAGCAGAGACAGAGAGAGAGAGAGAGAGAGAGAGAGAGCGCGAGAGAGAGAGAGAGAGAGAAAGAAAGAGAGAGAGATACAGAGAGAGACAGAGAGAGAGAGAGAGAGCAAGAGAGAGCTAGAGAGAGACAGAGAGAGCTAGAGAGACAGAGAGACAGAGAGACAGAGAGAGACAGAGAGACAGAGAGACAGACAGAAAGAAAGAAAGAAAGAAAGAAAGAAAGAAAGAAATAAAGAAAGAAAGAAAGAAAGAAAGAAAGAAAGAAAGAAAGAAAGAAAGAAAGAAAGAAAGAAAGAAAGAAAGCTTGTTCCACCATTGGACACCTTTGGGGACAGTTGAAGAACCCTTTTGGAACCCTTTTTTCTAAGAGTGTAGTCCTTCCTTATCATCTCCAGCCTAGAGAGCCTCAGCCAGCCCCGGCCCCAGCAAGCCCCAGCCTCAGCCAGCCTCAGCCCCAGCCAGCCCCAGCCCCAGTCTCAGCCAGCCCCATTCTCAGCCAGCCCCAGCCCCAGCCAGCCCCAGCTCCAGCCAACCCCAGCCCCAGCCAGCCACAGCCTCAGCCAGCCCCAGCTAGCCCCAGCCTCAGCCAGCCAGCCCCAGCCTCAGCCAGCCCCAGCCCTAGTCTCAGCCAGCCCCAGCCCCAGCCAGCCCCAGCCCCAGCCAACCCCCAGCCAGCCACAGCCTCAGCCAGCCCCAGCTAGCCCCAGCCTCAGCCAGCCAGCCAGCCTCAGCCAGCCCCAGCCCCAGCCAGCCCCAGCCCCAGCCAACCCCAGCCCCAGCCAGCCACAGCTATCCCCAGCCTCAGCCAGCCAGCCCCAGCCTCAGCCAGCCCCAGTCTCAGCCAGCCCCAGTCTCAGCCAGCCCCAGTCTCAGCCAGCCACAGCCTCAGCCAGCTCCAGCTAGCCCCAGCCTCTGCCAGCCCCAGCTAGCCCCAGCCTCTGCCAGCCTCAGCTAGCCCCAGCCTCAGCCAGCCCCTGCCCCAGTCTCAGCCAGCCCCATTCTCAGCCAGCCCCAGCCCCAGCCAGCCCCAGCCCCAGCCAACCCCAGCCCCAGCCAGCCACAGCCTCAGCCAGCCCCAGCTAGCCCCAGCCTCAGCCAGCCAGCCCCAGCCTCAGCCAGCCCCAGCACCCAGTCTCAGCCAGCCCCAGCCAGCCCCAGCCCCAGCTAACCCCAGCCCCAGCCAGCCACAGCCTCAGCCAGCCCCAGCTAGCCCCAGCCTCAGCCAGCCAGCCTCAGCCAGCCCCAGCCCCAGTCTCAGCCAGCCCCAGCCCCAGCCAGCCCCAGCCCCAGCCAACCCCAGCCCCAGCCAGCCACAGCTAGCCCCAGCCTCAGCCAGCCAGCCCCAGCCTCAGCCAGCCCCAGTCTCAGCCAGCCCCAGCCCCAGTCTCAGCCAGCCCCAGTCTCTGCCAGCCACAGCCTCAGCCAGCCCCAGCCCCAGTCTCAGCCAGCCCCAGCCTCTGCCAGCCCCAGCCTCTGCCAGCCCCAGCCAGCATCATTCTCAGCCAGCCCCAGCCCCAGGCTCTGCCAGCCCCAGCCAGCCTCATCCCTGCTCCACTGCTGGGTTAATCTGAGTTACAGGCACAGAGAGGCAGAGGCTGGCTACCGGCCAGGACAGATACCAGATACTTTATGGAGGTCAGAGTGTGATGAGAAGTCTGTTGACGTTTAGCGAACTCAATTCTTTAGGTGGGATGGGACTTTGGTCTTTGGAGCAATTAGTTTGGATTGTCCTTCAGGAATATCTCCCCTTTTCAACACCTACACAAGGTACCATCTGAACACAGAAATGGAATGAGTTTGCTTAATAGCTGTAATGCCAATGGTTGTGTATTGCTTTTGAGATCAATGGTATATTCACTTTATTACATAGTTTACACAGAGAGTCTTGCTCTGGCATTGTCCCGTACAGACAGGGTGGGTATTAAGAATATTAGCTGTAATGCCAATGGTTGTTTATTGCTGTAAAAATCAATGGTATTTTCTCTCATTATTGTCCAGTCTTCCTCTGGCATCGTCTCAGACAGATAGACAGAGAGAGAGGACTGGTGTCTAAGATAATGTGGGGGAGGCCAGACAGACAGGTTGTGCATCCAGGCATCAGGCTAATGTCCACTCCACATTGATCTGTCTCAGATAGAACTGTGAAGGCGTTTAAGATCCGGTCCGGTGGCTCTGAAAAGCCTTACTGTGTGTAGTCCCTGGTAATATTCTCATCCTACCAACCGCTCAGCCTGCAGGGAGAACTGTGACCACACTGGTCTGGAACGGAGGCCATTTGTTAATGCAATATTCTCTCAGAAATTGTGTGACAGGTTTGATTGGTTCTCTCAAACGTTCCCTCTGGGGTTGATTGGAAAATACAACTGTTGTAATGGAAGAGGGTGGCGCTCGGGGGCTGTGTGTGGCTGGAGGGAGGGAGTGAGGGAGAGAGAGAGTTTTGAAAAAACTTTATTGGGTCTGGGAACCCACAACACAATAAACACTCAAACAAAGCCATGGTTACACATCAATTAAAAACACAACACCAAATCTTCCTCCACAGTAACTAAACACAACAGCCTCTGAATAACCCATATACTCATAAACAGCCCAATGTTGTTAACCATTTTGTAATAAGCAAACTCAAGCAAACTCAACCCTAAGTCTCGCTGCCAACATCCCCTCCAGCATTCCCACCACATCCACAGACCCCTGTCCCCGAGTACTGTTCTTTCGTGTCTTCCAAATTGCTAATTTAGCTGCCCCTGACATAAAGTTAAACAAGATAACTACACCCCTTCGACTAAACCTGTACTTTGGCCCAAATATAAACTGTTGGGAAGAGAAAACCTCTCCCAGAGCTGAGAACCAACTAGTGATTGTCACGGTTTCGGCCGAGACTGCTCCTCCTCCTGGTTCGGGCAGGCTTCGGCGTTCGCCGTCCCCGGAGTACTAGCTGCCACCGTTGTATGTTTCGTGGTGTGATTGCTTTGGTCTGTCTTGTACACCTGTGTCTGTTTGTGTTCTGATTACGTGTCCTATAAGTTCCCTGTTTTGTATTGGTTAGATTGTGTGTTGTTGTCTGCCTGTATTTCGGAGCTGCGTGTTGACGCTCTGTTTGTTTGTTTAGTGTCTACGCATGGTTTACGTATTCACTCGCCTCTGTTTGTTTCGAGGCCGTGTATTGTATTTTGCACTTTTTAATAGTAAAGTCTGTTGGACGAAGCCTCTGTGTCCTGCGCCTGACTCCTCCACCACATCCACATCGGTTCTTCTGACAGAACAACACACCTACCATGGAGTCAGCAGGAGCAGCCGCGACACCCAAGTCGCTGGAGGAACGGATCAGCTATCAGGACACCATGATCCGGCAACTTGGGTCCGCCATGGACGAGGTGTCCAACACTCTGCGCCGGTTGGTTACTGGGGAGGTGCCCACGTCTTCTTACACCATCCCATCACCAACGGCCAGTCCTCCTCTCTCAGCACCGGAACCCAGGGGCATTCGGCTCTCGCTCCCGAGGGCATATGACGGTTCTGCAGCCGGGTGTCAGGGGTTCCTCCTGCAGGTGGAACTTTACCTGGCTACCCTACACCCAGCGCCCTCGGGGTACGAGAGCGTCTCCGCCCTCATCTCCTGTCTATCCGGCAAGGCGTTGGAGTGGGCCAACGCCGAATGGAGGGGAATAGACGCCGCTACCATCACCTACGCGGAGTTCTCCCGCCGCTTCAGGGCTGTCTTCGATCACCCACCTGAGGGAAAGGCGGCGGGGGAGCGTCTGTTCCACCTCCGACAGGGGAAGAGGAGCGCACAGGAGTTCGCCCTGGAGTTCCGGACTCTAGCGGCGGATGCGGGGTGGAATGAGAGGGCCCTCATCGACCATTACCGGTGTAGCCTACGAGAGGACGTTCGTCGTGAGCTGGCCTGCAGGGACACCAACCTATCCTTCGACCAGTTGGTGGACATCTCCATCCGTCTCGACACCCTGCTGGCTACCCGCGGACGTTCCGAGTGGGGGTCGTCCATTCCACCCTCCAGCACCTCCGAGCCGATTCCCATGGAGCTCGGGGGTGCTGGCGCTAGAGAGAGGAGGAGAGAGAACCCGAGGGGGGCCATCCCCTGCACCAACTGTGGTCGTGGAGGACACACCGCGGCCAGGTGCTGGGGAGGGTCTCCTGGGAGAGGGGACAACAGGTCACGCACTGGGGAGTCATTTCAGGTGAGTAGGCGCCCTACTTACCCAGAGCTCTCTGTTGGTCACATGAGTATTCCTGTGAGATTTCCACAGGTGG
Organism: Coregonus lavaretus; assembly: GCF_964263955.1. Classification (NCBI taxonomy): domain Eukaryota; kingdom Metazoa; phylum Chordata; class Actinopteri; order Salmoniformes; family Salmonidae; genus Coregonus; species Coregonus lavaretus. The sequence continues at coordinate 27,186 of NW_028167011.1, read as the reverse complement.
CACCTCATTCCCAGCATAAGGCGCTAGTAGATTCAGGCGCAGCTGGGAATTTTATTGATCGTGCATTTTGTTATAGGTTAGGAATTCCCCTTCGGCCGGTAGAAGCTCCCTTTCCTGTCCACGCCCTAGACAGCCGGCCGTTGGGGTCGGGGCTGATCAGAGAAGTCACAGCACCACTTAAGATGACGACGCAGGGGGGTCATGAGGAGATCATTCAGTTTTATCTGATTGACTCTCCTGCGTACCCCGTGGTGCTGGGGCTTCCCTTGTTAAGCGCCCATGATCCTACCATTGCGTGGCAACAGAGGGCTCTTATGGAGTGGTCTGCCCAGTGTGTAGGGAAATATCTAGGTGTTTCCTTAGGGGCGACCTCGGTTGAGAGTCCGAACCAAGTGCCCGCAATGCGCATTCCCCCTGAGTATGAGGACTTAGCACTTGTGTTCAGCAAAACGAGGGCAACACGGCTACCACCTCATAGACAGGGGGACTGTGCGATAAATCTCCAAACAGGAGCGGCACTTCCGCGGAGCCGTGTGTATCCCCTGTCTCAAGAGGAGACTGCGGCTATGGAGACTTACATAGCCGAGTCCTTGGCACAGGGATACATACGGTCCTCCACTTCCCCGGTTTCCTCGAGTTTCTTCTTTGTGAAGAAGAAGGACGGGGGTTTGCGCTCGTGTATTGATTACCGTAGTCTCAATCAGATCACGGTTAAGTACAGTTACCCTCTTCCACTGATTGCGACTATGACGGAATCATTACGCGGAGCGCAGTTCTTCACAAAGTTGGATCTCAGGAGCGCGTACAATCTGGTGCGCATTAGGGAGGGGGATGAATGGAAAACGGCATTTAGCACCACCTCGGGTCATTACGAGTATCTCGTCATGCCATACGGGTTAATGAATGCTCCTTCAGTCTTCCAATCCTTTGTTGACGAGATTTTCCGGGACATGCATGGGCAGGGTGTGGTAGTGTACATCGACGACATCCTAGTGTACTCTTCTACACGAGCCGAGCATGTAGCCCTGGTGCGCCGAGTGTTGAGCAGACTGTTGGAGCATGACTTGTATGTCAAGGCAGAGAAATGCCTGTTCTTCCAGGAGTCCGTCTCCTTTTTGGGTTATCGGTTGTCCGCGTCTGGTGTGGAGATAGAGGTAGACCGTGTGTCGGCCGTGCGTAATTGGCAAACTCCAACCACTGTAAAAGAGGTGCAGCAGTTCTTGGGTTTTGCTAATTACTACCGGAGGTTTATCCGGGGCTTTGGACAGGTTGCAGCTCCCATTACGTCCCTGCTAAAGGGGGGTCCGGTTCGTTTGCAGTGGTCAGCTGAGGCGGACAGGGCATTTGTCAAACTGAAGAACCTGTTCACCTCGGCCCCGGTGCTGGCGCATCCGGATCCCTCTTTACCATTCCAAGTAGAGGTAGACGTGTCCGAGACCGGTATTGGGGCAGTCCTGTCACAACGGTCCGGCACGCCACCTAAGCTCCGCCCCTGTGCGTTCTACTCCAAGAAGCTCAGCTCGGCGGAGCGCAATTATGACGTTGGGGACAGGGAGCTGTTAGCTGTAGTCCAGGCCCTAAAGGTGTGGAGGCATTGGCTTGAGGGGGCTCAACACCCTTTCCTCATTCTGACTGATCACCGTAACCTGGAGTACATCCGGGCAGCTAGGAGATTGAACCCTCGTCAGGCTAGGTGGAACATGTTCCTGACCCGGTTTGTTTTTAAGATCACATACATCCCAGGGTCCCAGAATGGTAAGGCAGACGCCCTGTCCCGGCGGTATGACACAGAGGAGAGGGCCATTGAGCCTACTTCCATACTGCCGGAGTCTTGTCTGGTGGCTCCGGTGGTATGGGAGGTCGATGCGGAAATCGAGCGGGCACTGCGTACCGACCCTACTCCCCCCGAGTGTCCTGTGGGGCGGACGTACGTTCCGCTCGAGGTTCGTGATCGTCTTATTTATTGGGCTCATACATCACCCTCCTCTGGACATCCAGGTATTGGCCGGACAGTGCACTGCCTTAGCGTGAAATACTGGTGGCCAACGTTAGCTAAGGATGTGAGGGTTTATGTCTCCTCCTGCTCGGTGTGCGCCCAGTGTAAGGCGCCTAGACATTTGCCCAGGGGTAAGTTACATCCCCTGCCCGTTCCACAACGACCATGGTCCCACCTCTCGGTGGATTTTGTAACCGACCTACCCCCTTCCCAGGGGAATACCACCATTTTGGTCGTTGTGGATCGGTTCTCCAAGGCCTGTCGTCTCCTCCCAATGCCGGGTCTCCCTACTGCCCTACAGACCGCCGAGGCCCTATTTACCCACGTGTTCCGGCACTATGGGGTCCCCGAGGATATTGTGTCTGACCGAGGTCCCCAGTTCACCTCCAGAGTCTGGGGGGCGTTCATGGAACGCTTGGGGGTCTCGGTGAGCCTTACCTCGGAGTACCACCCAGAGAGCAATGGGCAGGTTGAACGAGTCAACCAGGATGTGGGTAGGTTTCTGAGGTCCTATTGCCGGAACCGGCCGGAGGAGTGGTCTAGGTATATCCCCTGGGCAGAGATGGCCCAGAACTCTCTCCGCCACTCCTCCACCAATTTAACACCTTTCCAGTGTGTTTTAGGGTATCAGCCGGTCCTGGCACCGTGGCACGAGAGCCAGATCGAGGCCCCTGCGGTGGACGAGTGGATTCGGCGCTCGGAGGAGACGTGGGACGCTGCCCATGTCCATCTGCAGCGGGCCATCCGTCAACAAAAGGTGACCGCCGATCGCCACCGCAGTGAGGGACCGGTGTACGCACCGGGAGATCGAGTCTGGCTCTGGACTCGAAACCTGCCCCTCCGCCTGCCCTGCCGGAAGCTGGGTCGGCGGTTTGTGGGGCCCTTTAAAGTCCTGAGAAGATTGAACGAGGTGTGTTACAGGTTACAACTGCCTATTGAGTACAAGAATATTAACCCCTCATTCCATGTGTCTCTTCTCAGGCCGGTGGTAGCTGGCCCACTCCAAGAAGATGAGATAGGAGAGACCCCTCCGCCCCCTTTGGACATCGAGGGGGCCCCGGCGTACAGGGTCCGGACCATCTTGGACTTGAGGCGCCGGATGAGTGGTCTCCAGTATCTCGTGGAGTGGGAGGGGTACGGTCCGGAGGAACGGTGCTGGGTGCCTAGGAGGGACATCCTAGATTCATCCCTCCTGACTGAGTTCCACCGTGGGCATCCCACGCGCCCGGGTCCGCGTCCTCCTGGCCGTCCCCGAGGCCGGGGTCGGCGCACGGCTGGAGCCGCGCGTCAAGGGGGGGGGTACTGTCACGGTTTCGGCCGAGACTGCTCCTCCTCCTGGTTCGGGCAGGCTTCGGCGTATTGGTTAGATTGTGTGTTGTTGTCTGCCTGTATTTCGGAGCTGCGTGTTGACGCTCTGTTTGTTTGTTTAGTGTCTACGCATGGTTTACGTATTCACTCGCCTCTGTTTGTTTCGAGGCCGTGTATTGTATTTTGCACTTTTTAATAGTAAAGTCTGTTGGACGAAGCCTCTGTGTCCTGCGCCTGACTCCTCCACCACATCCACATCGGTTCTTCTGACAGTGATCAGGTCAATCATCCCGACTAACCTGGGACACTGTAAGAACAGATGTGCCAGAGTTTCAGACTTAGCACAGAATGGACACCCGCTCCCCAACAGTAGGATCCAGGTGTACCAGATACATATTGGTGGCTATGGCTCCATGTATTATCCTCCATTGGAGGTCAGCTGTCCTCTTAACAATAGGCAGTTTATATAAAGACCGCCAACAGCCTTTTGGGGAGGCACCTGGACCAAACACACCCGCCCACCTCGTCGATTTTAACCCTTCCAGGGAAGAAGCACGGGACACTTTTACACATATTATGTACATGGCCTTCTTTCCCACCGCCTTGAACTCCCCCAGCTCCGGGGTATCAAAGGAAAGCAGCATCCCCACGTCCTCCTCGAATGCCCCCGCCGCAGCACTAGAGCATGGCATTTGCAACGGCAGGGTTGTGGGTTCGATTCCCACGGGGGATATGAAAAATAAAAATAAATATGTATGCACTCACTAACTGTAAGTCGCTCTGGATAAGAGCGTCTGCTAAATGACTAAAATGTAAATGTACCTTCATTAGGAGCATAAATATTCAAAAAATATATAAAAAATAACATCCGCCTTGACTAGGGCGGCAGGTAGCGTAGTGGGTAAGAGCGTTGTGCCAGTAACCGAAAGGTCGCTGGTTCTAATCCCCGAGCCTCCTAGGTGAAAAATCTGTCGATGTGCCCTTAAGCAAGGCACTTAACCCTAATTGCTCCTGTAAGTCGCTCTGGATAAGAGCGTCTGCTAAATGACTAAAATGTAAATGTAAATGTACTAATAAAACCCAACCCTTGACAATCTCTGTTGTAGATACCACAGTCGCCCCTAAGCCTGAGGAAAACAAAATTGCCACCCCAGCACTGAAATTAGTACCATGACTGAGTATATGCTTCCCCTCCCACCACATACCCCAGTCAACCTCATTAGCCTCATCACTATGTGTCTCCTGTAGAAAAACTACATTAAGCCTTTTCTGTTTTATTACTTCTAATACCCAAGCCCTCTTATTCCTGTCCCTTCCCCCATTGATATTGAGAGAACCTACCCTTAGTACCTCCATATAGAAAAGAGAAAGGAAAAACAGAAGAAACCACAGAGAAACCAGACAAAGAGAAAAAAGCACCCTATGAGGCATGACAATCATCATTGTTTTAATTTTTCCCACTACCTTTTGCTGCCGTGACAACAGTAACACATTTCCTCAAGCGGAAAAGCTTCTTCACACTCAACTGGTCTAACCCCACCGTCTTCTATAACACCACAGCTGACCTCACAAACTTATCAACATCAAAAAAAAATCTGCCGATTTAACTGATTTCCCAAAAGTCTGTTCCGGGAACCCATTTACTTCATCTAGATTGTAAATTGAGTCGTCGCCAGCTGCTATCATATCAACAGAGATATCAGAAATGTCCATATCCTTCTCCTGATCCTCCTCAACTGAGGCCACAGACCCCTGACTCCCCACTTGCACCCCATCACTCGAACCTGGCATCTCCTCCACCACCCGGCAGACTAGCCCCACCGGAACCCCCTCCTGTACCCCATTACTCGTAATGGACATCTCCTCCACTACTTGGGAGACTAGCTCCATCTGAACCCCCTCCTGTACCCCATCACTCGTACTGGGCATCTCCTCACCAGCCTGGGGAAATGGCTCCCCAGATCCGTCCTTACGTCCTACAACAATATTTTCCTGCTGCACATCAGACGCTATGATCCCCTCTGGGTCAAGCTGCAACTCAGTTCCCTCAACAAAGACAACTTGTTCCTCAGCAACAGGTGCTTGTGGCTGCTCTACCACTGTCAGCCCACCTCTCCCTACATCAGTGGGCCCAGGCGTTACGAGGACCACCTGCGCCCCTCCCTCCGCCTTTTCTCTTTTCAGGCATGCATGTAGCTTATGGACAACATCCCTACACTCAAAACACTGTTGACTCCCCATTCTAGCATAAGCTATATACAGTCTGTTGTCATATTTGACTTTAAACAATAACTCCAAAGTCTGCTCCGGTGAATCCAAAAACATAAACACCTGTCGCCGAAACGAGATAACCTGTTTCAGAGCCGGGTGTTTGCAACCCAAGGGGACAATCTTAATTGAACTTGCAAACTTCCCAAACTCCAATAACTCGCGCTCCAATAGCTCATTGGGAATAAACGGCGGTACATTCAAAATCGTAACCCTTGTTGACGGAGAAAAAAGTGGCGTAACTTGAATAAACATACCTTTAAGAAGTACGCCATGCTCAACCATCCGATCGACAAGACGCTCTTCTTTAAGGAAAAACCACCACCGTTTTATTCATCTGCGACGCATTAGCAACATTTTCATAGCCTACCTTCTCTCCTACGGCGACCAGAAACTCCTCCACAGTGACAGTAGCTTCAGTAACACACCTAAAGCCGTGCCGAAGTGACAGTGACGGCCTCCCCATGTGGATCGCCATCCCCACCAAAACCAGGGCAATTGCAACAAGAAATACAACATAGCTAATTCTACCACTAAAAATAACTAAATAACATGCATAGAAAAAGGAAAACCACCAAGAAAAGGAAACAAGAAAGAAAACACAGGCGACACTCGCACTCGCTCATACAATTCCCAGCATGCGCCAAACACTCCCAGCATGCAGAGAGAGGGCGAGAAAGAGAGAGAGAGACTTCACTAAATATTTTCATAAAGAAACTGATAAAACACACAGGTGCTAAATCAAGGTGTCTTACAAAGATGAGGACCAAGAGCAAGAGAGGGAGTGCGGTGATGTAGTGTCCACAATTAAATAATCATTGTGGAATCTGAAAAGACACGTATCCTGAAAGCATGATGGTGTCCTTACTACGTGCACATGCTAAAAGAAAGGAACGAGGTGGGTAGATAACTAAGTGTCACATTGTAGCAAAGTATTTATAAACTAAAAAACAGATTTCTTAAATGTTTCGTTCATTTTTGTTCTATTATCTATACAATAGGCCATCATTGATTTTGGGGCCTGGCATATTCCCACGTTCAAGGAGCTTTCTGTTTTGATTCCCTAAAAACCTTTAGGCCTACCTATATAAAAAATATAAAAAATAAACTCTGCCCAGCCTGGCAAGAGTGGTCAAAAGGGTGTTTAGCGCCCCCAGTGGCTCTGCAGGGGTGGAGAGGATATTCTCCGCTGCTGGCCTGCTCTCCAGAGTGGCCAAAGGGTGTTTAGCATCCTCAGTGGCTCTGCAAGCGTGGAGAGGATATTCTCCGATGCTGGCCTGCTCTCCAGGCACCATCGCATGATTCTGAAGCCACAGACTGGCCAAACTCGGGTTTCTAAAAATGAATTCAATGGCAATTTTTTGTTTAATTTGTATTTAATTCTTAGGAAGTCACAGACTGTATACACAATTTATAGACTATAATGATGTAATACATCGAAATGTTGTTTAAATGCTGAGCCCTTTATGTCCCTACCAGACTATTGTGTTGCACTCGCTAATGCTTCACAATGTATTTATTTGTAGGCTGTAGCCTTGAAATAATTGAAACAATATAGCCTAAATCATTTGTTCCTTCTTAGGCTCCCTGTCTGGCTTATGGACCTATTTAGAGTGTTTATATGCTGCTTAATATGACATGTAGCCTATTTGAAATGATGTGTGCTTCTTACGTTCACCTTTTCATGTTTATTCAAATACTTTTCATTCAAATCCATATGGTTTTGTTTTAAATACTTCAAAACTAAATGGTAGGTCCAGGTAGTCACAAAAATATATGGATGTTGGTTCAATTGTGATTTTAATGAATGGAGCGAATTTGGAGCAGCAGTTTTTTTTCCTTCCTGTGAGCACAGAACGGTTTTTAGTTGGAGCGGTTGGAAAGGATGTGAAGCACCAGAGTGGGATTTCCAACCGCTCCAACTCAGATCACATGCTCTGACCTCTGACCTGGTGCCTGCAACCTGGTTCAGGCTATCAGTCAACCTACCAGGGTATTTACAAACAGCACAGGAATGAAATCATCCACATGTATCGATCATATCTTTACTAATTCTGCAAGAAATCCGCTCTAAAGCATTATCCACATCCATCGGATGTAGTGATCATAACATAGTAGGCATATCTAGGAAAACCAAAGTTCCAAAGGCTGGGCCTAATATAGTGTATAAGAGATCATACAAGAGGTTTTGTAGTGATTTCTATGTCGATGATGTAAAGAATATTTGCTGGTCTGTGGTGTGTAATGACGAGCAAACCAGACGCTGCACTTGACACATTTATGAAATTGCTTATTCCAGTTACTATTAAGCATGCACCCATTAAGAACATGACTGTACAAACGGTTAAATCACAGTGGATTGATGAGGAATTGAAAAATGGTATGGTTGAGAGGAATGAGGCAAAAGGAAAGGCAAATAAGTCTGGCTGCACAGCTGATTGGCAAACGTACAGTGAATTGAGAAATCATGTGACTAAACTAAACAAAAATAAACTGTACTATGAAACAAAGATAAATGACAAAGACTGATAGTAAAAAGCTTTGGAGCACCTTAAATAAAATTATGGGCAAAAAGGCAAACTCAGCTCCATCATTCATTGAATCAGATGGCTCATTCATCACAAAACCCACTGATATTGCCTACTACTTTAATGATTTTTTTCATTGGCAAGATAAGCACATTTAGGTATGACATGCCAACAACAAATTCTGAATCTAAACATCCATGCATAACTGACCAAAGTATGAAAGACAAGTATTATCATTTTGAAATCCGTAACGTGAGTGTGGAAGAGGTGAAAAAAATATTGTTGTCTATCAACAATGACAAGCCACCTGGGTCTGACAACTTGGATGTAAGATTACTGAGGATGATAGCGGACGATATTGCCACTCCTATTTGCCATATCTTCAATCTAAGCCTACAGGAAAGTGTGTTCCCTCAGGTCAGGAGGGAAGTAAATGTTATTCCGCTACCCAAGAACAGCAAAGCACCCTTTCCTGGCTCAAACAGCTGACCAATCAGCCAGTTACCAACCCTTAGTAAACTTTTGGAAAATATTGTGTTTGACCAGATACAATGCTATTTCACAGTAAATAAATTAACAACAGACTTTGTTTATGAAATAAATGAAATAAGTATGTAATTGTTGTGTTATTTGTTCACTCAGGTTCATTTGATCTAATATTAGGTTTTGGTTGAAGATCTGATAACATTCAGTATCAAAAATATGTGAAAATTAGAAAGGGGGAAAATACTTTTTCACAACACTGATAACTAAAATACACATACAGTGAGGGAAAAAAGTATTTGATCCACTGCTGATTTTGTACGTTTGCCCACTGACAGACATGATCAGTCTATAATTTTAATGGTAGGTTTATTTGAACAGTGAGAGACAGAATAACAACAAAAAAATCCAGAAAAACTAATGTCAAAAATGTTATAAATTGATTTGCATTTTGATGAGGGAAATAAGTATTTGACCCCTCTGCAAAACATGACTTAGTACAAAACCCTTGTTGGCAATCACAGAGGTCAGACGTTTCTTGTAGTTGGCCACCAGGTTTGCACACATCTCAGGAGGGATTTTGTCCCACTCCTCTTTGCAGATCTTCTCCAAGTCATTAAGGTTTCAAGCCTGACGTTTGGCAACTCGAACCTTGAGCTCCCTCCACAGATTTTTTATGGGATTAAGGTCTGGAGACTGGCTATGCCACTCCAGGACCTTAATGTGCTTCTTCTTGAGCCACTCCTTTGTTGCCTTGACCATGTGTTTTGGGTCATTGTCATGCTGGAATACCCATCCACGACCCATTTTCAATGCCCTGGCTGAGGGAAGGAGGTTCTCACCCAAGATTTGACGGTACATGGCCCCGTCCATCGTCCCTTTGATGCGGTGAAGTTGTCCTGTCCCCTTAGCAGAAAAACACCCCCAAAGCATAATGTTTCCACCTCCATGTTTGATGGTGGGGATGGTGTTCTTGAGGTCATAGGCAGCATTCCTCCTCCTCCAAACACGGGGAATTGAGTTGATGCCAAAGAGCTCAATTTTGGTCTCATCTGACCACAACACTTTCACCCAGTTCTCCTCTGAATCATTCAGATGTTCATTGGCAAACTTCAGACGGGCCTGTATATGTGCTTTCTTGAGCAGGGGGACCTTGCGGGCGCTGCAGGATTTCAGTCCTTCACGGCGTAGAGTGTTACCAATTGTTTTCTTGGTGACTATGGTCCCAGCTGCCTTGAGATCATTGACAAGATCCTCCCGTATAGTTCTGGGCTGATTCCTCACCGTTCTCATGATCATTGCAACTCCACGAGGTAAGATCTTGCATGGAGCCCCAGGCTGAGGGAGATTGACAGATCTTTTGTGTTTCTTCCATTTGCGAATAATCGCACCAACTGTTGTCACCTTCTCACCAAGCTGCTTGTGTCTTTTATATAGTCTCCCGAGTGGCGCAGTGGTCTAAGGCACTGCATCGCAGTGCTAGCTGTGCCACTAGAGATCCTGGTTCGAATCCAGGCTCTGTCGTAGCCGGCCGTGACCGGGAGAACCATGGGGTGGCGCACAATTGGCACATCGTCGTCCAGGGTAAGGGAGGGAATGGCCGGCAGGGATGTAGCTCAGTTGGTAGAGCATGGTGTTTGCAACGCCAGGGTTGTGGGTTTGATTCCCAGGGGGGGCCAGTATGAAAAAATATATATATAATGTAAGTCGCTCTGGATAAGAGCGTCTGCTAAATGACGTAAATGTAAATACAGGTAACAAACTGAGATTAGGAGCACTCCCTTTAAGAGTGTGCTCCTAATCTCAGTTTGTTACCTGTATAAAAGACACCTGGGAGCCAGAAATCTTTCTGATTGAGAGGGGGTGAAATACTTATTTCCCTCATTAAAATGCAAATCAATATATAACATTTTTGACATGCGTTTTTCTGGATTATTATTATTATTTTGTTGTTATTCTGTCTCTCACTGTTCAAATAAACCTACCATTACAATTATAGACTGATCATTTCTTTGTCAGTGGGCAAACATACAAAATCAGCAGGGGATCAAATACTTTTTTCCCTCACTGTACAATTATCTGTAAGGTCCCTCAGTCAAGCTGTGATTTTCAAACACAGATTCAACCACAAAGACCAGGGAGGTTTTCCAATGCGTAGCAAAGAAGGGCACCTATTGGTAGATTGGTTTAAAAAAAACAGACATAGAATATCGTTTTGAGCATTGTGAAGTTATTAATTACACTTTGGATGGTGTATCAATACAGGCGTCCTTCCTAACTAATTTGCCGGAGAGGAAGGAAACCGCTCAGGGATTTCACCATGAGGCCAATGGTGACTTTAAAACAGTTGCAGGGTTTAATGGCTGTGATAGGAGAAAACTGAGGATGGATCAACAACATTGTAGTTACTCCACAATACTAACCAAATTAACAGAGTGAAAAGAAGGAAGCCTGTACAGAATAAAAATATTCCAAAACATGCATCCTGTTTGCAACAAGGCACTAAAGTAAAACTGTAAAAAATGTGGCAAAGAAATGAACTTTATGTCCTGAAAAAATCATGCATTGGGGCTGTTTTTCTGCAAAGGGACCAGGACGACTGATCCGTGTCAAGGAAAGAATGAATGGGGCCATGTATCGTGAGATTTTGAGTGAAAACCTCCTTCCATCAGCAAGGGCATTGAAGATGAAACGTGGCTGGGTCTTTCAGCATGACAATGATCCCAAACACACCGCCCGGGCAATGAAGGAGTGGCTTCGTAAGAAGCATTTCAAGGTCCTGGAGTGGCCTAGCCAGTCTCCAGATCTCAACCCCATAGAAAATCTTTGGAGGGAGTTGAAAGTCCGTGTTGCCCAGCGACAGCCCCAAAACATCACTGCTCTAGAGGAGATCTGCATGGAGGAATGGGCCAAAATACCAGCAACAGTGTGTGAAAACCTTGTGAAGATTTACAGAAAACGTTTGACCTGTGTCATTGCCAACAAAGGGTATATAACAAAGTATTGAGAAACTTTTGTTATTGACCAAATACTTATTTTCCACCATAATTTGCAAATAAATTCATTAAAAATCCTACAATGTGATTTTCTGGATATTTTTTTCTCATTTTGTCTGTCATAGTTGACGTGTACCTATGATGAAAATTACAGGCCTCTCATCTTTTTAAGTGGGAGAACTTGCACAATTGGTGGCTGACTAAATACTTTTTTTCCCCACTGTATGCACGCATGACTGTGGGTCGCTTTGGATGGAAGCGTCTGCTAAATGGCATATTATATTATTATTATATTAAGTGTAAGCAATTGTTAGAATAGGAACAAGGAAAAGGGAAACACCAGGGTAATATCAAATAGATTATGAGGAAATATAGGTAATGTAATGTAGTTGCTATGATTGTGACATGTTAACAGTCTCAAAGGTATGTGGACATCTCTTCAAATTAGTGGATTCGGCTATTTCAGCTACACCCGTTGCTGACAGGTGTATAAAATCGAGCACACAGTCATGCAATCTCCATAGACAAACATTGGCAGTAGAATGGCCTTACTGAAGAGCTCAGTGACTTTAAATGTGGCACCATCATAGGATGCCACCTTTCCAACAAGTCAGTTCATCAAATTTCTGCCCTGCTAGAGCTGCCCCGGTCAACTGTAAGTGCTGTTATTGTGAAGTGGAAAGGTCTAGGAGCAACAATGGCTCAGCCGTGAAGTGGTAGGCCACACAAGCTCACAGAATGGGACCGGCGAGTGCTGAAGTGCGTAGCAAGTAAAAATGGTCTGTTCTCGGTTCCAAACTGCCTCTGGAAGCAACGTCAGCACAAGAACTGTTCGTCAGGAGCTTCATGAAATGGGTTTCCATGGCCTAAGATCACCATGCACAATCAGCATTTTTGAAGAAGCTGACCAGAGCAACACATATCAAACTGTCAACTTATACAATAATGGTATTGATACAAGGAAATGATTCAAGCCTCCAGGCTTTTGAGAATGTGTTGGCTACCCTAAAAGTAGAAGCTGAGCTCATCTCAGAAGCTGAGGAAAAAGTAAAGGAGGGAGATGGAGAAGAGCCCCAACATCCCCAACACCCCTCTGTGACCCAGCAACAAGCCCTCAGTGTCCCTCTACCTACCGCACCTGCAGCAGACAGAGCCAATATTAAATTATACGAAATAAAAGTAACAAATAATTAAAGAGCAGCAGTAAAATAACAGTAGCGAGGCTATATACAGGGGGTACCGGTACCGAGTCAATGTGCGGGGGCACCGGTTAGTCAAGGTAATTGAGGTAATATGTATATATAGGTAGAGTTATTAAAGTGACTATGCATAGATAATAAACAGAGTAGCAGCAGCAAAATGTTTGCTTGCTTTAATGACTTTAAAAAATCATTCGATTCTATTTGGCACGAAGGTCTATTCTTCAAAATTCTCCAAAGTAGGCTTGGTGGTAAGGTGTATGACTTAATAAAATGTATGTACACAGAAAACAAGTGTGCAATAAAAATCAAAAACCAAAGAACATCATTATTTCGCATTGATCGAGGTGTGAGACAAGGATGCAGTTTGAGTACAAACCTTTTCAACATTTCTATCAATGAATTAGCAGACATGTTGGACCATTCTGCAGCCCCAGGACTCACACTATTTGACACAGAGGTAAAATATCTGCTATATGCTGATGATTTGGTTCTTCTATCACCAACCAATGAAGGCCTTCAACAGAACCTTAATATTCTAGAGCAATATTGCCATAATTGGGCCCTGGCAGTTCATTTCAGAAAAACTAAAATGTGTCAGAAACACAAATATAAATTCACCTTGAACAACACCATAATTGAACACACTAAACATTACTCATACCTTGGTCTGACCATATCTGCATCGGGAAACGTTAATATGGCAGTGAATGCACTCAAAGAAAAAGGCAGAAGAACATTGTATGCAATAAAAATGAAATTATTCAAAACCAACATCCCAATTAGAATTTGGACCAAAATATTTGACATCATAATCCTACCAATAGCTCTTTACGGAAGTGAGGTTTGGGGGCCACTCAATAAACTGGACATTAAAATGTGGGAGAAACATCCAATTGAAGCCCTACATGCAGAATTCTGTCCAGAGAAATACACTAACTAATGCATGTAGGGCAGAAATGAACCGTTTTCCAGTGGTAATGAAAATACAAAAAATATCATAAAAATGTTTGCTACACCTAAATTCAAGTCCAAATTCAAGTCTCCAATTTAAAGCACTTCAAACCCAAGAGCTGAGCCCAGAAACGAGCTCTTTCAGTCAGCTGGTGTTGGACCTAACCAATCAAGCTGACACCAGCACTGCTTCAAAAGAAATAATTCAAATAAACAAAATCATGAACCAGTCAAAGGACTCATATTTACAACATTGGAAAAACGAAAAACAAAATCCCAAAGCCGACTAAATTGCTATCTGGCCCTAAACAGAGAATATATGAATAGGCAGATTATGTCTACTCTGTCAGAGATACTAAGCAGAGACAGATCCTTACCAAGTACAGGCTGACAGACCACCAATTGGCAATAGAAACCGACAGACATAAAAAGACATGGCTACCCAAAGAGGAGCGTGTATGTGGTCACTGCACAACAGGGGAGGTAGAAACAGAGATGCACTTTCTCCTCACCAAGAGATTCATTATTCACAGAAATTACTACATTTATTCCCAATTTTAATTTATTAAACCCGGAGGAAAAACAAAAAATACTTATGGACGAAGCCAAATATGCCTGCCATAGCCTGAGGGACACTGAATAATAACATCTGCATATTATACAGTAACTTACTTATTATTGGTATTATTGTTATTACTATTATTATTATTATTATTAGTGGTATTATTGTTACTACTACTATTATTATTATTATTATTCTTGTTGTGATTATTATTGCAAATAGTAGTGGTACGGGTAGTAGGGGTGATGGTAATGATGGCAGTTTAATGATGGTGGTGGTAGTAGTGGTAGTAATGATGATGGTAGTAGGGGTGATGGTAATGATAGCAGTTTAATGATGGTGGTGGTAGTAGTGGTAGTAATGATGATGGTAGTTGTAGTACTGATGTAATGGTGAGGATGACAGTTAGTTAGTTATAGTTTCCTTTTCCATGTTTAGTTTATATTTATTTATACATTGTTGCTTTGGCAATATTGACGCAATGTTTTTCATGCCAATAAAGCAGCTTGAATTTGAATTTGAGAGAAAGAGAGAGAAAGAGAGAGAAAGAGAGAGGACGGGAGAGAAAGAGAGAGGAAGGGAGAGAAAGAGAGAGAAAGAGAGAGAAAGAGAGAGGAAGGGAGAGAAAGAGAGAGGAAGGGAGAGAGAGAGAAAGAGAGAGAAAGAGAGAGGAAGGGAGAGAAAGAGAGAGGAAGGGAGAGAAAGAGAGAGAAAGAGAGAGGAAGGGAGAGAAAGAGAGAGAAAGAGAGAGAAAGAGAGAGGAAGGGAGAGAAAGAGAGAGAAAGAGAGAGAGAAAGAGAGAGAAAGAGAGAGAAGAGAGAGAGAAAGAGAGAGGAAGAGGAGAGAAAGAGAGAGAAAAGAGAGAGAGAGAAAGGAGAGAGAGAGAGAGAGAGAAAGAGAGAGAAAGAGAGAGGAAGGGAGAGAAAGAGAGAGGAAGGGAGAGAAAGAGAGAGAAAGAGAGAGAAAGAGAGAGAAAGAGCGAGGAAGAGAGAGGAAGGGAGAGAAAGAGAGAGAAAGAGAGAGAAAGAGAGAGAAAGAGAGAGAAAGAGCGAGGAAGAGCGAGGAAGAGCGAGAAAGAGAGAGAAAGAGAGAGAAAGAGAGAGGAAGGGAGAGAAAGAGAGAGAAAGAGAGAGAAAGAGAGAGAAAGAGCGAGGAAGAGAGAGGAAGAGAGAGGAACAGTAAACTTGGCTCAAAGGAGCAACTCTCAACTCTTACTAATTACAACCCTCCTGCCTCAGTTCTCCACACCAAGGCTTTCCTGAGCTCTGAATGCAGCAGAAGGAAGAACTACCGTATGTCCTCAGGAACAGGCCCTCTGAGAGAGTTTCTACCTCACAGCTTACTGTCTCTCTGCTGCTCTTTATTCTACAAAAACAACGACTCCTCGCCCAACGGTTTATCTCTTCTTAAAATCTACCCCTTGTTGTCCTCCCTCCCTCCCTCCCTCCCTCCCTCCCTCCCTCCCTCCCTCCCTCCCTCCCTCCCATATAGCCGACTCGTAGGTAAATGTCAGGTCACAGCCGAGGTGACAAGTGGATGCCAGAGAGAGACAGTCATTAGTCAGCCCTCTGTAACACAGAACATCAGGCCATTACTCATCATTAGCACTGTGATAGGACAACAGGATGGAAACACCTGATCTGATAGGCTTATTACTAACTACCTCACAGAGAGGATTGGCCTAGAGAGGTCAACAGACACTGATGATGACAGACCTACTAGTCGATGATAACCACCTGGCTCTTATTGTATTTCAATTGATGCAGATGAGAGGGCGCTCTGTGACACGTGGGGGCACAGAGAAGGGACAGAGGGGATACTAAACTGAAAATACATGTAGAGATATGAGGTGGGTTGGTGTTTGTGTGTGTGTGTGTGTGTGCGAGAGAGAGAGCGAAAGAGAGAGAGAAACAGAAGAGATACGGTAGAGAGTGTGACTTACATTGGGCGTGTGTGCGTTCCCTCTCTGGTGATCACCCCTTCTTTCTCCATCAGCATCTGTCTGAAGGTGCCGACCTTCTGCCTGATCTCCTCCTCAGAGTACCTACAGGAGAGCAGAGACCAAACCCGCCCAGTCAGTGGGAGGATAGCAACAGCACACTCAACACACCAGATAACTCACACACACGTAAGGCTGCTGGAGACACACACAGTCGCAGACACGCAACCAACCACACAACCATGCGCATGCGCACGCACACACACACACACACACACACACACACACACAGAAACACACACACACAAAGACACAAAGACATACACACACACACACACATACACACACACACACACGCACACACACACAAAGACACACACACACACATACACATACACACACAAAGACACACACACACACACACCACACACACACAAACACATACACACAAACACATACACACACACACACACCACACACACACACAAACACACACAAACACACACACACACACAAACACATACACACACACATACACATACACACACAAAGACATACACACACACACACACACACTAACACACTAACACGGCTGGACTCCCAGAGATATGTCCAAGGCTGTAAGGTGGACTCTATGGTGAAGAACCAGTAAAGACATGATGCAGACTGCAGACTGAGGTTGAGAGCAGCAGCGCATGGAGGATATTGCGAGGCACAGACAGCAGTCATACACATATATAGACACACACACACACACACACACACACACACACACACACGTTGTCAGCTACATGGCTAGTCATTTCATATATCACACATCTTCGGTCCTTTCAGAGAGAGCGGCAAGGCTAATCGGCATCTGTCACAACAGACGGCCGTGCGTGTGTAACGCCATGTCATCTTCAACCATCACGCCAGAGGAGAAACACTCCTAAACATAAATAAACGCGGGACATACATTTTCCAGCGTGACAAGAAGGGGATAAGATGATTGGCCGGGAGCATATATGGTGGAACGTGTTCCCTCAATACGGCTTAACTTGACACACAACACCCCAACTGGGGACAGGAAATTCAAAATGATTTGCTTCACCATCACCATAGTCCTTTCTTCAGGCTCCTGTGTGTGTGTGTGTGTGTGTGTGTGTGTGTGTGTGTGTGTGTGTGTGTGTGTGTGTGTGTGTGTATGTGTGTGTGTGTGTTTGCGTGCATGGTGTGTGTGTGTGAGAAATGATTCACTGGGTGTGTGTGTGTGTGTGTGAGAAATGATTCACTGTGTGTGTGTGTGTCAGATGATTTGCTTTGCTAGTTCTAAAAGAAATGTCCCCAGAGTCGTCCTTTAGGCCTCTCTACACCCCAGAGTCATCCTTTAGGCCTCTCTCTACACCCCAGAGTCGTCCTTTAGGCCTCTCTACACCCCAGAGTCATCCTTTAGGCCTCTCTCTACACCCCAGAGTCGTCCTTTAGGCCTCTCTACACCCCAGAGTCATCCTTTTGGCCTCTCTCCACCCCAGAGTCATCCTTTAGGCCTCTCTCCACCCCAGAGTCATCCTTTAAGCCCCTCTCTCCACCCTAGAGTCGTCCTTTAGGCCCCTCTCTCCACCCCAGAGTCATCCTTTAGGCCTCTCTCCACCCCAGAGTCATCCTTTAAGCCCCTCTCTCCACCCCAGAGTCATCCTTTAGGCCTCTCTCCACCCCAGAGTCATCCTTTAGGCCCCTCTCTCTACACCCCAGAGTCGTCCTTTAGGCCCCTCTCTCCACCCCAGAGTCATCCTTTAGGCCTCTCTCCACCCCAGAGTCATCCTTTAGGCCTCTCTCCACCCCAGAGTCATCCTTTAAGCCCCTCTCTCCACCCCAGAGTCGTCCTTTAGGCCCCTCTCTCCACCCCAGAGTCATCCTTTAGGCCTCTCTCCACCCCAGAGTCATCCTTTAGGCCCCTCTCTCCACCCCAGAGTCATCCTTTAGGCCCCTCTCTCCACCCCAGAGTCATCCTTTAGGCCTCTCTCCACCCCAGAGTCATCCTTTAGGCCCCTCTCTCCACCCCAGAGTCATCCTTTAGGCCTCTCTCTACCCCCCAGAGTCATCCTTTAAGCCCCTCTCTCCACCCCAGAGTCGTCCTTTAGGCCCCTCTCTCCACCCCAGAGTCATCCTTTAGGCCCCTCTCTCCACCCCAGAGTCATCCTTTAGGCCTCTCTCCACCCCAGAGTCATCCTTTAGGCCCCTCTCTCCACCCCAGAGTCATCCTTTAGGCCTCTCTCTACCCCCCAGAGTCATCCTTTAAGCCCCTCTCTCCACCCCAGAGTCGTCCTTTTGGCCCCTCTCTACATACCATGTCTTACTGTGACTGAATGAACCCCTGTGGTACACCACACACCAACACACTTCACCCTGGTAGACATTTTAGAAAACGCTATCAGCACTGGCTAGAATCCTGTCGAACTGCAATCATGTGAGGGTGAAAAACATCAAATTGCATATGACTAATTTAATAGGATCTCTGTGGTGAAAGTCATGTCAATGTCAAATACATGTTAGAATAACCTGAGTGCCCATTGAATGCATGTTTTATAGCCATGTTCACTAGTGCAGTATTAGGTCAACGGTATCTCTATGTGGGTGGAATACTAACTCTATTTCTCAGAGTAGCTTTGTAAGAAACCTGTCCAGACATGAACACTGACAACCGCTCCAATGTCCACACACAGATTGGACAGTTCTGGACAGTGGGCATGACTGCCTGCCAGTTAGTTATGTTGGAGCACTGCCAGAACACAGAGCACACAGTCTGAACAGCCAGCAAGGAACTAGGTGGACAGGACACAACTCCAGGAAACAGCCAGCGAGGAACTAGGTGGACAGGACACAACTCCAGGAAACAGCCAGTGAGGAACTAGGTGGACAGGACACAACTCCAGGTCAAACACAGAGAGAGCTGTGGAAGGAATGAAGGAAGACTGGAATCTTATTCTGTTCAATATGTTGTATTTATCAATCTACTACTTAGCATTTTACAACCAATCATAGAAGCAACATGCTCTCTCTATCAATTGTTTCAATGGCACCATCATTCTCTGTGGCTGCAACATGAGCTGCTGAACTGAACACACACTGAGGGAGCTGTCACCTGGTGGTAAACACATTCCCACTCAGTGAAATTTATTATTTTTGGTGTATTGCCAGTCAATCACAGCACCAATTCCAGTGCTATCAGTCCTCTATTTATCCCAGACTAGCCCAGTGCTATCAGTCCTCTATTTATCTCAGACTAGCCCAGTGATATCAGTCCTCTATTTATCCCAGACTAGCCCAGTGCTATCAGTCCTCTATTTATCCCAGACTAGCCCAGTGCTATCAGTCCTCTATTTATCCCAGACTAGCCCAGTGCTATCAGTCCTCTATTTATCCCAGACTAGCCCAGTGCTATCAGTCCTCTATTTATCCCAGACTAGCCCAGTGCTATCAGTCCTCTATTTATCCCAGACTAGCCCAGTGCTATCAGTCCTCTATTTATCCCAGACTAGCCCAGTGCTATCAGTCCTCTATTTATCCCAGACTAGCCCAGTGCTATCAGTCCTCTATTTATCCCAGACTAGCCCAGTGATATCAGTCCTCTATTTATCCCAGACTAGCCCAGTGCTATCAGTCCTCTATTTATCCCAGACTAGCCCAGTGATATCAGTCCTCTATTTATCCCAGACTAGCCCAGTGCTATCAGTCCTCTATTTATCCCAGACTAGCCCAGTGCTATCAGTCCTCTATTTATCCCAGACTAGCCCAGTGCTATCAGTCCTCTATTTATCCCAGACTAGCCCAGTGCTATCAGTCCTCTATTTATCCCAGACTAGCCCAGGGCTATCAGTCCTCTATTTATCCCAGACTAGCCCAGTGCTATCAGTCCTCTATTTATCCCAGACTAGCCCAGTGCTATCAGTCCTCTATTTATCCCAGACTAGCCCAGTGCTATCAGTCCTCTATTTATCCCAGACTAGCCCAGTGCTATCAGTCCTCTATTTATCCCAGACTAGCCCAGTGCTATCAGTCCTCTATTTATCCCAGACTAGCCCAGTGATATCAGTCCTCTATTTATCCCAGACTAGCCCAGTGCTATCAGTCCTCTATTTATCTCAGACTAGCCCAGTGCTATCAGTCCTCTATTTATCCCAGACTAGCCCAGTGCTATCAGTCCTCTATTTATCCCAGACTAGCCCAGTGCTATCAGTCCTCTATTTATCCCAGACTAGCCCAGTGCTATCAGTCCTCTATTTATCTCAGACTAGCCCAGTGCTATCAGTCCTCTATTTATCCCAGACTAGCCCAGTGCTATCAGTCCTCTATTTATCCCAGACTAGCCCAGTGCTATCAGTCCTCTATTTATCTCAGACTAGCCCAGTGCTATCAGTCCTCTATTTATCCCAGACTAGCCCAGTGCTATCAGTTCCCTGGCTAGGGACAGGAGATTAAGGTAGTGGTCTGGGTCTGGCAGTGTAGAACGCAGAACAAACAGCCCTGTGTGACGTGTGTGTGTGTGCTTGCACATGTGTGTGTGTGTGACACCGCCAGTCACTCTCTGCTGTACATCAATTTGTGTGTGTGTGTGTGTGTGTGTGTGTGTGTGCGCGCGAACGTGTGTGACACCACACCAGTCACTCTGTGCTGTATAGCAATCTTTCAGCCTAGCAGAGCTGTCAGCCACATCACACCACAACAGACGGACGAAAAACTCAACTCACTTTATATTCACAGCTTTCCATGCATGAGGCAGGCCCCATCATCATACGTAATGTTACTGTACAGTGTGCTTTACTGTAGACAAAATACATACAGTACCGGTCAAAAGTTTAGACACACCTACTCATTCAAGGATTTTTCATTATTTTTACTATTTTCTACATGTAGAATAATAGTGAAGACATCAAAACTATGAAATAACACATATGGAATCATGTAGTAACCAAAAAAGTGTTAAACCAATCAAATAATATTTTATATTTTACATTCTGATGACAGCTTTGCACACTCTTGGCATTCTCTCAACCAGCTTCACCTGGAATGCTTTTCCAACAGAAGGAGTTCCCACATATGCTGAGCACTTGTTGGCCGCTTTTCCTTCACTCTGCGGGGCAACTCATCCCAAACTATCTCAATTGGGTTGAGGTCGGGGGATTGTGGAGGCCAGGTCATCTAATGCAGCATCCATCACTCTCCTTCTTGGTCAAATAGCCCTTACACAGCCTGGAGGTGTGTTGGGTCATTGTCCTGTTGAAAAACAAATGATAGTCCCACTAAACCCAACCAGATGGGATGGCGTATCGCTGCAGAATGCTGTGGGAGCCATGCTGGTTAAGTGTGCCTTGAATTCTAAATAAATCACAGACAGTGTCACCAGCAAAGCACCCCCACACCATAACACCTCCTCCTCCATGCTTTACGGTGGGAAATACACATGCAGAGATCATCCGTTTACCCACACAGCGTCTCACAAAGACACAGCGGTTGGAACCCAAAATCTCAAATTTGGACTCATCAGACCAAAGGACAGATTTCCACCAGTCTAATGTCCATTGCTCGTGTTTCTTGGCCCAATCAGGACTCTTCTTCTTATTGGTGTCCTTTAGTAGTTGTTTCTTTGCAGCAATTCTACCGTGAAGGCCTGATTCACGCAGTCTCCTCTGAACAGTTGATGTTGAGATGTGTCTGTTTCTTGAACTCTGTGAAGCATTTATTTGGGCTGCAATTTCTGAGGCTGGTAACTCTAATGAACTTATCGTCTGCAGCAGAGGTAACTCTGGGTCTTCCATTCCTGTGGCGGTCCTCATGAGAGCCAGTTTCATCATACCGCTTGATGGTTTTAGCGACTGCACTTGACATTTTCCGGATTGACTGACCTTCATGTCTTAAAGTAATAATGCACTGTTTTTTCTCTTTGTGTGTCCAAACCTTTGACTGGTACTGTATACTGAACCAAGATGTAAACGCTACATGCAACAATTTCAAATATTTTACTGAGTTACAGTTCATAGATGGAAATCAGTCAATTGAAATGAATGAATTAGGCCCTAATCTATGGATTTCACATGACTGGGCAGGGGCGAATCCATGGGTGTGCCTGGGAGGGCATAGGCCTACCCCTTGGGAGCCAGGCCCACCCACTGGAGAGCCAGGCCCAGCCAGTCAGAATGGGCTTCATTACAGACAGAAATACTCCTCAGCCTTAAAGCCTTAAAATTGAATAGGGGTTTATTGTGCACTGATGATCTCACACACCATAACAAAATGCCTGGCTTTAGGCACTCTCTTTCCTTCACACATCACTGTCCTGAAGACACAAGCCTGAAATGTGTTAACACTTGACACAGTCTGTTTATTGACAGCTATTGTAAAAGACATACAGTACATGACGGGGTCAGAAGCAGAACACGAAGCTAAAATGACTCTGTTGAATGGATGACATAGTGGACTGTCTCCTCTTCTTCCTCCTCCCCCTCCTCCTCCTCCTCCTCCTCCTCCTCCTCCTCCTCTTCCTCCCCCTCCCCCTCCTCCTCTTCCTCATCTTCCTCCCCCTCCTCCCCCTCCTTCTCCTCCTCCTCTTCCTCCTCCTCCTCTTCCTCATCTTCCTCCCCCTCCTTCTCCTCCTCCTCCTCCTCCTCCCCATCCCCTCTCTGGATTCCTCTGCCAAGGTTTTAAGGCACAGCCAAGCCCAAGTCTACAGTCACACAGCATGCCCTCCGTTCTCCCTGACTGGTCTACCCTGCAGGATGGTCTGAGGGGATTGGTTAACCATTGGCAATGGGCATACACTTAACGGTGCGTGTAATGGCCGTGGTTTTACAACAACACTGGGGTTGATGTTGATGTGCTGTAGGACTAGAAGACCCCTGCATCACCTGTGGATCTACTGACCAGAATATGTTTGTTGGAGATGACAGGCCTATCTGCAGAGAAAGATCACCTGTGGATCTACTGACCAGAAGATATTTGTTGGAGATGACAGGCCTCTCTGCAGAGAAAGATCACCTGTGGATCTACTGACCAGAAGATGTTTGTTGGAGATGACAGGCCTCTCTGCAGAGAAAGATCACCTGTGGATCTACTGACCAGAAGATGTTTGTTGGAGATGACAGGCCTCTCTGCAGAGAAAGATCACCTGTGGATCTACTGACCAGATGATGTTTGTTGGAGATGACAGGCCTCTCTGCAGAGAAAGATCACCTGTGGATCTACTGACCAGAAGATGTTTGTTGGAGATGACAGGCCTCTCTGCAGAGAAAGATCACCTGTGGATCTACTGACCAGAAGATGTTTGTTGGAGATGACAGGCCTCTCTGCAGAGAAAGATCACCTGTGGATCTACTGACCAGAAGATGTTTGTTGGAGATGACAGGCCTCTCTGCAGAGAAAGATCACCTGTGGATCTACTGACCAGAAGATGTTTGTTGGAGATGACAGGCCTCTCTGCAGAGAAAGATCACCTGTGGATCTACTGACCAGAATATGTTTGTTGGAGAGGACAGGCCTCTCTGCAGAGAAAGACACAGTGGTGCATTTTCTTTTCTCCAAACTCTCTTCTTTCCAGACACAAAGAGCGTGGGTTTTATACTCCCACTCTTTCAACAAAAAAAAAGGAGATCTAAATGTATCCATGGTAAACTAGAGACAGTACACAGAGATGGACAATTAAATATCCTAGCTGCTGGGAATGATTGTGTTCACTGTAACACAACCAAATCTGTCCTTTCCGGGTCTCTCAGATGTGAGCTTGCTTTATGAGTTGCATTAGAGTGGTAAAAATCAATTCTAAAATCAATGTGCATAAATGGTGATGTATTGAGTAATTGTCAGTGGCTGTTAGTCGACGAGCAGCCAAACTTCACATCTCTGATCCTGTCTGTTAATTCGTGCTGGTTTGGGAGTTAAAGGTCACTGATTTACACAACACACAACACAACATTTTTCCAGCCCCATTTCCCTCAGCATACACAGTCACAATGACTGACCGGGGAGGGACTGAATGGGACATATCAGACAGACTGGGGAGGGACTGAATGGGACATATCAGACAGACTGGGGAGGGACTGAATGGGACATATCAGACAGACTGGGGAGGGACTGAATGGGACATATCAGACAGACCGGGGAGGGACTGAATGGGACATATCAGACAGACCGGGGAGGGACTGAATGGGACATATCAGACAGACTGGGGAGGGACTGAATGGGACATATCAGACAGACTGGGGAGGGACTGAATGGGACATATCAGACAGACTGGGGAGGGACTGAATGGGACATATCAGACAGACTGGGGAGGGACTGAATGGGACATATCAGACAGACTGGGAGGGACTGAATGGGACATATCAGACAGACCGGGGAGGGACTGAATGGGACATATCAGACAGACTGGGGAGGGACTGAATGGGAAATATCAGACAGACTGGGAGGGACTGAATGGGACATATCAGACAGACTGGGGAGGGACTGAATGGGACATATCAGACAGACCGGGGAGGGACTGAATGGGACATATCAGACAGACCGGGGAGGGACTGAATGGGACATATCAGACAGACTGGGGAGGGACTGAATGGGACATATCAGACAGACTGGGAGGGACTGAATGGGACATATCAGACAGACCGGGGAGGGACTGAATGGGACATATCAGACAGACCGGGGAGGGACTGAATGGGACATATCAGACAGACTGGGGAGGGACTGAATGGGACATATCAGACAGACTGGGATGGACTGAATGGGACATATCAGACAGACCGGGGAGGGACTGAATGGGACATATCAGACAGACTGGGGAGGGACTGAATGGGACATATCAGACAGACCGGGGAGGGACTGAATGGGACATATCAGACAGACTGGGGAGGGACTGAATGGGAAATATCAGACAGACTGGGGAGGGACTGAATGGGAAATATCAGACAGACCGGGGAGGGACTGAATGGGACATATCAGACAGACTGGGGAGGGACTGAATGGGACATATCAGACAGACTGGGGAGGGACTGAATGGGACATATCAGACAGACCGGGGAGGGACTGAATGGGACATATCAGACAGACCGGGGAGGGACTGAATGGGAAATATCAGACAGACTGGGGAGGGACTGAATGGGACATATCAGACAGACTGGGGAGGGACTGAATGGGACATATCAGACAGACTGGGGAGGGACTGAATGGGACATATCAGACAGACTGGGGAGGGACTGAATGGGACATATCAGACAGACCGGGGAGGGACTGAATGGGACATATCAGACAGACCGGGGAGGGACTGAATGGGAAATATCAGACAGACTGGGGAGGGACTGAATGGGACATATCAGACAGACTGGGGAGGGACTGAATGGGACATATCAGACAGACTGGGGAGGGACTGAATGGGACATATCAGACAGACTGGGGAGGGACTCTACATGGAACTCTATTCCACATCAGGTAACTGATGCAAGCAGTAGAATCAGATTTTAAAAAACAGATAAAAATACACCTTATGGAACAGCGGATACTGTGAAGAGACACACACACAGGTACACGCACACGCACACAGGCGCTAGCACACGCACTTTACAAACGTACTGTACATTGTAATGTTGTTGCATGGTGGTATCGTACATTTTGTGTTGTGGATATGTGGTGGTGTGACAGTGTTATATGATGTACTGTTTTATATTTAGTTTTATGTGTGATGTAAGTGTCTTAATGTGTTTGGACCCCAGGAAGAGTAGCTGCTGCCTTGGCAGGAACTAATGGGGATCCATAATAAACCCCAGGAAGAGTAGCTGCTGCCTTGGCAGGAACTAATGGGGATCCCTAAATAAAATACAAATACATCTGTAGACTACAGCCTCCTCCTTTTTTAATAAGCTTTCCTCGCTAGATTACTCCTTTCATCTTTCTTTCTCCTCCTGTCTGTCTCTGTCTCTCTTTTTCTCCACTAAAGTAAAGCTTATAAGGTCTTGGGGATTTTTAATAGTGACTTAAGATACAACTCTGCTTGGGGAGCTGTCGGGGACAATGACAAATACTATCCCAGGTACCCCAAAAAGTGAATACAATATAATGAGTTTCTGGATATGAAGCACACAATCTAAAGCCTACACCCCTGTAAAGAAATTGGCTTTGCAATACGATGGCTTTATACGGTTTAAAGGCCTACAGATGTAGGATCTTAACTTGATCACTCTGTTGCAAGTGAACTTTCCTGCAATGCAGGACATTTCTAACTTTTAGTGTATTTGAGGTTCAAAAAGCCTTCTGAAGTTTGTAATTTCCACTTTGAAATGTCAGACTTTATGAAAAATGGATCAACCCCTGCAAAAAATTTCCATCAATCATAATCCAAATAATAATTCACATTTCTTGCAGGATGATTTTTCCTGCTGTAGCAAACTGGCTCAAAATAAGATCCTACATCAAATCAAATCAGCCGAATACAACAGGTGTAGACATTACTGTGAAATGCTTCCTTCCTCTGACACCGCCTGGTATAGAGGTCCTGGATGGCAGGAAGCTTGGCCCCAGTGATGTACTGGGCCGTACGCACTACCCACTGTAGTGCCTTGCGGTCAGAGGCCGAGCAGTTGCCATACCAGGCGGTGATGCAACCAGTCAGGATGCTCTCGATGTGCAGCTGTAGAACTTTTTGAGGATCTGAGGACCCATGACAAATCTTTTCAGTCTCCTGAGGGGGAATAGGCTTTGTCGTGCCCTCTTCACGACTGTCTTGGTGTGTTTGGACCATGATAGTTCGTTGGTGATGTGGACACCAAGGAACTTGAAGCTCTCAACCTGTTCCACTACAGCCCCGTCGATGAGAATGGGGGCGTGCTCAGTCCTCTTTTTTTTCCTGTAGTCCACAATCATCTCCTTTGTCTTGATCACGTTAAGGGAGAGGTTGTTATCCTGGCACCACACGGCCAGGTCTCTGACCTC